>NW_009648165.1:222587-259194 GCF_000708025.1 Charadrius vociferus | reverse complement strand
TCACCAAGGTTAGTTTATCCCCCTCCTGCAAACATCTCTGGAAAGCATCACAGCTGGAAGGTTGACTTAGATTAGAGACAGACACACATGCTGGACTGCTCATGCAAGAGACCCCATGCAGTTATAGTGACATATCACACCTGCTCCATCTTTGCATGTGCAAGTCTAAGACTGCATCTGAACCACATGGAACCACTTCCATGTGCTGCACCCGTGTTTGGCTGTACAGCCACAGCTCAGAGCCACAAGGCAGGGTAAAGTAGTATATATACTGTTCAGAAAACAAAGCAACAAACAATGTCATTGATGAAAAGCAGGAGATTTTTCAACACTACTGAAAGGTGAGTGACAAGAAAGTCTTCTTCTTTCCCTCTGTGCCAAAACAGCACTGGTGCCCTCCACTGCCACGACAGCAACCCAAGAACAGGGAATATCAGTTTTATGCAGTCGCAAAATAAACACCAGGTTTAGAAGACATTGTCCGCATGCTGTCAACAAATGTTTCATGTCCATGCTCCTTAACACTAAACAGCTGCATCGGCATCTCCCATCAGATATCTCCAAGAGAACATAAAAACATTTAGAGTCAACTCTTTTTTTGTTTTGTTTTGGTTTGGTTTTTCCCCTCTTTTTTTCATCTCCTGGTAACCTCATCTCACTTCTGGGAAAGTACGAGCGAGACAACTATTGTCTTTGCTACCCAAGCACCTTCTACCATTTCCCCTAAAATCCACCAAGTTATTTCACAAAAATTGGTCTTCCCCCTATCAGGATTACCTAAAGAAGGGGGAGCAGTACAGGGTTAGGACAAAATGGGTTTCTTGCACATAGTTAGGAGAGGGGATACACCTTTTTTGCTCAGCAATTAAGGTGGACCTTGCCAGGCTTCTTTGCAAACCTCTGCTCCTGACCCTGCTGGTTCTCCAGGCTGAAGTGGTTGCACCTGGGGGTAGGTGGTCTTTGCAAGATCAGACCTGGTTCACACTCACTGCATTTGTCATGCAGGTTCCCAGCTGGTGTAAATTAGCATTACTTTAGCAGCATCTATAAAGCTACACAGATGACCTACAGCTGAGGGGTTGATTCTAAGGTTTATTTTCTTTTTTTCTGGGCTTTTTTATGTGAATGGTTGATCTATGGACAATGATAGTGGTGTAGAGTTGCATCTATAAAGTTACGCAGATGGTAAATCTGTTATTGAAATCCCTTTGGACTTGTGTACCTGACTCCGGTTCTGGTTTTTGCTCTTAATTGCTAAGAAGTAAGTACTTTCTGTTTCTTTGTTTATGAAAGTAAGTTTTTATCTTAAGTTTGCTACCTAGAATGTAGTAGTATAACTTATTTCTTTCAGGAAGAACAGGGGATTCCCTTGGAAAGTTAGAGTTATCAGGTCATATGCTTTGAAGTTCACTTTCAAGAGAAACAAACAAGGCATCAGAAAAGTTAGCAAGTGGAGAAAATATTTGCCATTTTACTGACAGAAGAGTTTAAAAGACTAGCCCCTGCCTGCTTACAACCCTCTAACTGTATCTGTGTAATGAGTTAGCAAAAGTTTTAGAAAACTGTACCAAACAAGCTATTGCAGTAAGCCCCACTTATAAGCTTAACAAACTTGTGTTCTTTGAGTCTTTTTTAGCTTTGTCGCTACAGAAGTATCTATTCATATTTCATTGAAAAAAAACCAACCAAACAAAAAAGCAAAGCCCAATTAGGAAAAAAACAACCTCAAACCCTCTCCCTCCCTTTATTTTATTAGAAATAATAGCAATCATAGCAAATCCCTGCTGAGAACACTTAAAAATAATCTTTCTAATACTTATTAATTGTTTATATTTAATTTCCTCTAAAGACACTTGGAAAAGCAATTTGCTCAAAAAGCAGGAGGACACAAGTTCAGGACAACCCCAGAAGCACCACAAAATAGATTCTAAACAAGCCCCCAATGTCCTCTCTTATCATTTCTTTCCACCAAGCTGTATCTTGTTAAAGTTTGCCTTCAATGAGAGCATTTTCTAGACTGCTTTTTTGGGGAATGACCCTTTAAAATAAGAAGCATTGCAAAGGCCCTAAAGGGTCCATTTTGCAGTAGGCAGTAGACTGCTAAATCTCTCTGTTCCAGATGGTGAGTATCCTTAATTCTTGTTTGTGAGCTTTGAGCTGGATTGTGTGTTCTCAAACAAAGCTAGTTATGTCTTTTTTCCCCCTTCTTTAAAGCTTAGAAATTCTATTTTTCTTTCCTAGCTGAATTTTTTTCCCCTGAAAATTGTTCCAGCCCACCTCCCTAACAAATCATCTCTGAGCAGACTTCAAACATGGAAGGTTTTTTTGTTTTCTGAAAGCTATAGATAGACCTGTTCTTGCACAGTTGCTTGAAAGTAATTCTCATTAATACAATATGCTAAATCCTGATCTTGAGAAGACTTTGATGTGTGGGCTTAGGAGCTCTTCAGGATGGGATCTATCCATTAAGAAGGGTTTTCTTGGGACAATGAGTTTGTGTATTAGGGCCTAGAGCCGTTAGTTTAAACACAAGTAATAAGATGAGGCTATTCCCGCATGTAAGTCTATATATAGGACCACGTTTCCAGGCTTATGCTTTTACCTATGCAACTGTTTTACTCCTAAATCCCTATGCCCCACTCGTGCACAGTTCTAGGGCATGGTTTTATCCCTCTAGGATGTTAATAAGCCTCACTGGCAAGGAACAGAGCATTAGTCTTTGATGGGTAGGTAGATTAAATATGCACGCATATAGTAAATATTTATTTAGGTACCTGAGCTATTCTGATTAATGGCTGCATTTTTCTTTTAAACGATTTGAGTACTTTTTAATGGCAATTAATTAGTATTTATGGCATGATTATTTAATTTATTTCACTCTTCTGCTGCTAGTACTGTCAGAGAAGCTGGAAACTCCAGGTTTTTACAGTTTTTTCAGGTTGGTAAATATTAGAGTTTGCTTCTGTCTTCCATGTGCCTGGGGATGCACAAACCAGCATGTCTCTGCTCTATTTCCTGGCACTTATTTACCAGCAGCAGAACTACCATCCAGGGAAATAGGACTCTGATCCTGCAAGCACTTCATGAAGTTTTTTAACTTCAAGTACACAAATAAACTTGTGGTCAGCAGTGGCACAAGGATTACATGCATAAGTTTCCAGAATTGGGACCTCTAGGTCTCTCTAGTGACCTGCTTAGCTTGCAGTAATAATGGGTCAGCTCTCAATGGACTATGCACAGAGATACCTAATGCCATAATCAGGCTTTGTGGGCCCTATGTAAATAGTGGCAATGTGATTTATTTTTGCCCCTGAATGTTGAAGCGCAGGGAAAATAAACAGGGCTTTCATGAAAAAGGAAACAAAAAACCACATCTGTATCAGCTGTGGTAGGTGTGCTCACTGCAAAAACTATGAGCAAAGAGAATAGAACAATATGTGTCTCCTTTCTTGGGCTTGAAAGGTCAGCTGTGATGACTGCAGGCATCCATCTCTTGGTCCTGCCACTGCTGTGCAAGGACCTGGTCTTGACTGTTGAGCCTGGAAACATTCTCCAGTGTTGTTATCCTTATAAAAACCTACTGAGTTAAAAAAATGTTATAATTTCTACTTTAGGTGAGGATCTGGATGTCAGATGGGATTTTCTGTTGGTCACATAAGCAGTTTGAGTTCTCCCTCGGCTTGAAGCATGCGTTTGCAGTTTGATTATTTTTTTTTTTTTTTTCTATGGGTTTAAATGAGACCAATACAGTAGGAAGTCAAAACTTTGGAGAGCCCAGTCCTGCTCCAGATTTGACTGAGACAACTTCAGAGATGTAGGGCTCCTGAGCTGATCTGATTACAGAAACTTCTAGCAGCCGTGGGAAAACTTTGTCTCCCTGCAAACAGCAAGGAGGGGCTCAGCACCTTGCCTCTATCAGAGAGAGTTGGAGGCTGTCCACTGGGAATGAGTTGATGGGAGATGTCCTAAATAAGGAGTGGGTGAGGCAATTAGTGCCAAGGGATAAATCTCACAGATCTCTTATTCTTTCAACCCCTACACCCCCCTCCCTTGACAGCCCCGAGTCAAAGCAAAGTAAACAGATGGGGAAAAATACGATTAGCTGCAGAGCCACCAGAAATCCAAACAATATTCCATCACGAGTTCTAGGCCAGCACACTAATTTATCGAGTGCGCGGTGCTGTTGGAAGTGGCCCGGTGTGCTAACTCGGCAATAGATCATGATAAAAAATGTAAGTGATCCGTTATCACCAGGTTAATGCGCTTTACTATGCAACTCTGCCAGCTCGACAGAAACATCATTACATAATGATAATGATGCTCCGCAAACAGAAGCCGGAGGAGGGGGAGGAGGGAACGAGACCTCAAGCTCCTGGGATATTGCAGAAATCCCTGGGCAAAAAGGGCTGGGTTTTTAATTCATTTAAAAATAAAAATAGGAAACTGAAGCGAGTCAAGTCTCAAAAAGCAAAGATGTTAAGGAATCATTAGTTCAAAGTAATGAATGCTTTTTTTTCCAGTTCATCTGCCTGATTAGGAGTGTTGATAACCATGAAATTCACCAGATACTTGCTATTGTTTCATTTCTCAAGAGCTGACAGGGCTGTTCAGATCTGGATGCACTTTGCTGATAATGTGGATGAATCAAAAAACCGTCTTCCTGCCTGGCACATGGGCTCTTGCAAGCTTGGAAGAGAGACTGATGCCGGCAGGCAGGAGGAAGGGAGAGGGAGCACAAATTGCACGCAGCACCAGGGACGTGGATGCAGGGGGAACGCATCAGCGTGTACAAGTGTGAGAGGCAGAGTCAGGCAGGGTGTTGGATGCCGAAATGGTGACACAAATGGGGAGAGAGGCAAAAATAGAGTACGGGAGTGTGGTACTGATGGAGCCTGTGCGAGCTCGGGGTGAGGGAGTATGCAGAGCAGTGCCCTGGGTGAGATGAAACGCCTCTGCGTGGAGTCCCTGTGAGTGAGGAGGAATACGTGCGTGACGGCAAGCAAGCACACTGCCTGCTCCGAGGGACTACGCAGGCGTGGTGTAACGAGTGACGTGGGTGATGCTCACGTGAGAGGTGTCACAACCATGGTGCCAGGGGAAGGGAGTGTGAAAAATCATTGCATGAGCAGAGGCCAAGAGGAAAGTTCTCCTGCCTCTTTCTTCTCCTTCATTAGGCCCTGGGTGCAGGACAGAGACCCTGCTCTCTCATTAGCTGCATCGCTTTTCCCCTGCCTTGCTTTGCATCTTCTGGGTGTGACATGTTTGTCTCTGGCCCTGTGGAAAGCTCTTGCAGTTGGTATGCTTGCCAGGTATTTTTAGCAGGTGCTTTGCATTATAAATCCTGCTGGCTTTAACATTGCTGGGTAGACTTGGTATAATTTACCTTTGGTTTAACAAGAAATAGGAGCTGACTCAGGGATTAAGGCATGTCAAGTCAACACAAATAAAAAATAAAGCAGGGGAGGATTAGTCGGAGATGACTGCAACACAAGAGCTGAGTGTTGATTGTGAGAATGGTGCTGAGAAGAAGAAAAAAAACCCCTTTTTTATTTGCCCCCTCCTTCACTGAAAACACAGCCTGTCTTGGGGTCAGCATCGGCAGCATGTCCTGTTGATATGCGTCTCTGTAGTTTGCAGAGATTGCAGCCCTTCCCACAGAACTCACTTTCTTTCTAGCTCAGGTTTTGGAGTTGCATCTCTTAGCTTAGGAAGTTCCTGCTTTGGTTCCTAGCTGGCATGCAAGGTGGCAGCCCTCAACCACATCTCGTGGTGTGCAGCTGCTGTGTGGTGTGGCCATGAACGGAGGCTGGCTGCTGACAGGATGAATTGGGAGATGCCTTATTTGACACAGATTTCCTTCTCTAGCAGCAGGATTTCCCTTGCAGGATCCAAACAACTTAGCCGTACTGGGAAGTGGACTTTCTGAAGCACAAAAACTCCATTCAAACCTGTCGTGGGAGGGAAGATGCTATAAAGTAAACCTAGATGCTTTTTAAATATAGGTTCCTGTGACTTTAGTGAAAGGTGAGTAGTAGTAGCTGCAAGGTAATAGTGAGGTTGCAGCACTGAAAAATATATGGAAAATGGGGCTAGTCTTCCCTGGCCAATCCCTACTCCTTTTTTTTGGTAATAAAAGACCCTGAAGGTTTCAACACCTGAACAAATTATAAATCTTCTGTCTTCCCCGAGGATGAAGGGAGTTATTCTGTTCAAACTGCTGGGGTTCATGCTTTTGCTATACAGTAAAGGCTCAGCATTTAATCCTTCAATGAGTGTAGGGTAAGCTACCTTGCATTATTATCTCCTGTTCAGCACAGCTGTCCGTATACACACACGGGCTCCACGGCGAAGACCCTGTTGCACCTTTCAGGCTTTCATGTTGCCCTGTTTATATCCCACATTTCATGGCCAGTGTCAGGCTTTGGCCAGAAGATAACAGAAGTAAAGATGGCTCAGTGTTGTTTCATCTTTTTGTTCATGTTCTACCTGTGCCCTGACCTTGTCAGGAATAAACAGTTATAACAGACCTTGAAACAATGCATTTCATAGCCTCGGGATGGTTTCTTATGAATTATTGTCTTCATTGAAAATCTGTTTATATTTCCTTTCAATTATTTTTCTATTGACAAGAAGGTGTGAGGACTAATTGAGAAGGAGATAATGAGAGCACTTATGTGCACATGGACATGTACACATTCTTTCTCAAAGTAGTGTAAAAATTGTGACTAGTTGTTTAGATTAGTTATGCTTCAAATTCCCAATCAAAATTAGATGTTTGCTGTGCTAGTCACAGCAATTTCACATCACAAAACACTGTTCCTGCCATTGTTGTCTGCCAGCAGCCTCTGATAAGGAGAGTGGAGGTAGGAAAGGGCTGAGGGTTGCAAAATGCATTGAAGTCAGCACGGGACAGTTGGGTTGGATCTCTTCTTTGTAAGTGTTGTGCTGCATCCCAGGAGTGGCATTGCCTCACGCTGCATCTGCACAGTCCAAGCAAGCAAGAGGGTGGAAATGAAGAAAGATGGTGTTGCCAGACTGGTGAATACAGAAGCATGAGATGCTGTGTACCAGGTTATGTGATGGAGTGCGTATCTGTGGGTTGGGACTGTGTGACTATTGGGCAGGAACAGGCAGGATACTGCTCCGAAATGCTGCTTTCGTCAGGGCTGAGCTTCTAAATTCCCTATGCCATGTATCTGTGTGGGGTGGCACTGTACAGGTCTGAGGTGCCCTCACAGGGTTAAGGACAGCTAGCATCCTGCCTAGTAACTCATTTAATCCCTCTCCTGGGTTAAATCCAACCTACGTTGAACCATCTCCTCTGGTAGTATATGTGAGCCTAAGGGAAGGTGTTGCTAAGATGTCTTCAGAGAGTATGTTTGTTTTAAAATTCATTTGCTACAAGAAGAGCAAAGAAAGAGTGGAAACACTTGAATTTTTTTTTATTTTTTTTTTCCCCCACCATGGTGTCATGAAGAGGAGACAGGAGGAGGGGTGATGCTGGTGCCAATGGAATATGAAGTCCCTATCATTGTGCTTGAAGACTAAGCCAATGAAAATCTCAGTCATACAAAATGCTTTATATCTGATCTTTCACTGTAAATGTCATATAAAGAAAGGATCTCTCTGATATTTCAAGGAGCAGCAAAGTCTGTGATGACACGCTGGCATCAAGATTTGCATATTTATTATAGATAAGCTGTCAAAATGTATGTTGTCAATTTCACCTTATACTCGGAATTTAATGATGCACATAAAGGACAGAAAATCTTTAATATTAATATTAATATGATTTTAGATTATAAGACTTCATTGTGGATATCAATCACCTAACCCTTAAGGACATGTCACTCAAGTTGATATAGTTTATAGAAAATTAATGTAATCCATTCTGTATGATCTATTGCAGGATCGGGGGGCTCAGGAGGTGCTATGGGGGGTGGCCATTATTAGTTTGTAATACTTTCTTACATACGTTAAGTTCCTGGAGTAGATTAACTCTCATTGACCTGGGGCTTGTTTGCTGTCTTTCAGGTAGCTGTTGAGGCATTGTGCAACCTCTAACGTGAAGAAGAGTTTGCAGCTTTGCTGATGGCACTGTGTTGTGTCAGTGCTTTCATAAGCAGGCTGTATTTTATCAACAAGATATACTCTTGGAGAAATATTTTTTTCCACTTGCTTCCTAATAGCTTAAAAGGGGATGGACATTACAGCTTCCAAGTGTCTAAGCAGCAAAGTAGATGAGAAGTGTAACTCCTGTGATTGACAAGGCTGGAGGTAGCTGAGGGATGGGAGCTGGAGCAAAGAGAGCTGAGGCCATCAAGTTTCTTAAACTCGATTGTTGCTGTATTATGGAAAAATCACCCTGATGTATGGAGGAAAGATTTAAAAAACAGTTATAGGCCTTGTCTTTTTTCATATCATCTTCCTTATGGTAAAAAATGCTCGTTCATTTAAAGCAATACCATACCAACATTCTTACACCTCCTTTGCACGGGCAGAAGTTGCTATATGGTATAGTATTCAGAGAGGGTGATCAAGGTGTGAATCTCTTACTAGTATGTGGGGTATTTGCTGCAGTCCGTTACCTACTGCAGTTGACACCAGCAGCTCCAGTGGAGTTCACATTCTGGACCCTTGGGACAAGATAAAATTTGGACCAGGCTGCAACAACTAAATCTATTTTTCTTTGAGCAGGGAGACTGAACAAGACCATGGCAAATTCTCCCTTTCAATTCTTCTATAACAAGAAGACATAATTTGAGGGTGAACAGATCTAGAACCAGTTTAAGGCTCTGTCACAGATGGGATAGAAGTTAAATACCCTAATAGTGATGCTCCTCCTGGAGTGCAGTTCTGCTGTCCTGCCCTTTCTTTGCTAGCCTTGTGTTCAGACTGTAACTGGGCTGGGACATGGTTATCTTTCATCACAAGTATGCACAACACCTAGGTGTAGCCACTTGACCTTATTTTAAGTTGTTACTGATTGTGTAGCATGTCTGATCATCTCTCTGGCCTTCATCTCCCTTGACATCTGTTTACAGGGAGGAGAGTGTTAAGCCTGCTGATGAAACCATGTCTTCAGCTTGTTTTAGTGTTGCTGGGTCAATTCTTCTATGGGCCAAGAAGAAGATGTCTGACATTAGAAATGGTCTTTTGTTTGGATCCCTGCTTTGAATTAAGTAACTGATGCTAACTGTGTTTGGGTCTTTAGGAAGCAAAACACCCATCAGCTACCTTTCATGTTATCTTGTAAGCTGCGAGTTCTCTGAGTAACACAATAAATTTGTAGAGGGCATCTGGGCTTTGACACCATGGTGGGATGGGGGAGAAGGAACCGGAAACTACCGCACTAATATTTTCAGAAGCAGAGATCCATAATATGAAAGTTCAAGCACGAAATGAAGATGACTTGAATCTCTTTTCCTTTTCCACTTCATAATACCTGCAGCAGACAGGTAGGGGAGCTCTTATATTTAGCACATGAAAGTACCGTGAAGCCCTGGCAATGAGGACTGGATCGATGTAGTTAGTTACTGATGGAGTTTATACACATACATACTCCTCTTATCTCTGAAAAAGGCAGTATGCACAGGCTCAATAAATAAAACGTAAAAAAATAAGAGGTCAGGTGGGAATGAGGAGGGGGGCAAGGATGGCCTGAAAGAACTGTAGAGGCAGTACTTTAAAAACACCTTCCTTTCATCATGGCTTTTAATGGAGCTGAGTTTCCACAGACCTTGTGTTAGCAGCTTGGTTTCTGTCCAATATTGGAGTGGGGATGGAGGGATTGCATTGCATCTTGTTTGTATAAATTAGTTGATGATTGAACACCCTGAGCATGTTTCCTTCTTTTAAATAGTACCAAAGCTTCACTAGTACAACTTTCTCTGCATGTTGGCAAAATGCTGAATAGGGAGATCTTTCTCAACATGTTCGTGCCTCTAGAGCAACTGTGAAAACAATAAATTCCAAATTCTGTTCTTTTTTGACTGCTGTTTACCTCTTCTTTCCCCACCCCACTCCCCCTCCCTACCTCTTTTCTCCTGCTCGCATATTTAGGACACTTACTCATCTGCGTAACAGTCTCATCTATTTCCTGCAGGCCTCCTGCATAGTAGTATAAGCAATGAAATAACCTAATCAGCCAAACACATGTGATCCTCCTTGCCTTGTGCATTTTCTCCTAGTTGTATCTGTTTATCTCCTTGTCTCCAATATCTGCTTTTATCTATTCATATGTCTTCTTTCCCATGTTTTATCCGTTAATACCTCTTGTTCAGCTGAGGATAAACTCAGTAATAATTGCACTATAAAATGAAGAGTACACTACATGTCTCTTATTGCTCAGGGGTCTGTTAATTGGAATTTATAAAGTTCAATAAACAGTAATCCAATAAGACCTAAACTCTTATTCATTTATCTTAGAGGTAATATCCAGGCTGCCAGCAGCAAGCTGGAAGTGGCTGAGCCACAAGCCCCAGTCGCACGTGCAGAATGGATTTGTCTTTTTACCTCTCTGTAGTAGGTATCTGCAACTGTGAGTCTCCCAGCAACCATGTCACCTTGGTGGAGCCTGATGGTGGGAGATGTTTTTCTCCCTGTTTGGGAGGCTTTGAAGGGACATGGTAATAAGCAACTCATGCAAAGCAGAAGATAATAATGTTTTCCCTCATGCCTGGGCCCAGCTAGCAGATCCATGCAGAGGTAGTCAGTCCTGTGACTGCAGGTGTTTTCCCTTTTTTCAGTTGGACACTAGAGCTAATTTAAAACACACCACCCCACCACCAAAATTCTGCCTTTTAAATGTTAGCCATCTACTAGTGCTATTTGCTCTCCTCCTTCACTCCAGCTTAAAGCACTGTTTATGAATCACACTGGGCATCACCGGCTGATTTTCAGCTCAGCCTGGGTTTTAGTGGAAGGTAAGGGCATCGAGCAGCTCTGTGATATTGTTTCAGTACTGCGCTGTGAGCTCTGCATGTACGAGTACTAGGTTTTCTGCAGTCCGCTGCAGTTGCAGCCAGTACTGGAGTCCAGAAGACACGGATCAGGTACTGTCCCTAAAGCTGTCCGGGAAAGGAATGCAGATGTGGGGTGAGACAGGGTCACATTTCAAAGCCTCTTGTTGACTAGCATGGGGCAGATTGAATAGCCCTGCGTTTTGGTAGCAAACAAGTGTTCTGTAATACAATCCTTGCGGATGTTGTACCAAATATACCTTGGTGATAATGCAACTTAAATAGCAACTTATTGACTGGACGGGCTAAACAGATAACATGATAGCTGATTATGTGATCAGTGTACCAGTTTGGAAGCAAAAAGTGGTAGGACCGGGAAGTGTGTTAGACGGGATGCTGGGAATTGTAGGCATCATGCAGAAGGTATCCAGCTGACCCGCTACAAGCCTTTTGAAGAGTGGTACAACTGTGTGTTTGCTGCTAGCTGAAAGACAGGCTACAGAAAAATGATTTGCCAAACAACTTTTCCTAAAAGTCTTTTGTGGTTTTGGGGTTTTTTTAACCCTATAATAATTCTGGGCTTTTAAGCTGAGTTTATAAAGCTAAATAAATTGCTTAGAAACCCCTTTGAAAATAGCATGTTAATATGGCAAAGTGTTTCCCAAGAAGACCCAAAGAAACCTTTCCACCATGCAGCAGTGCCTTTGTTCCTGGTAAATCGTTACTGTAGAGCTGACAGAAGATGACTGGATTGGGGGTGACACAGGTGAGCTGAGGGTCAGGAGTCTTCTTGTTTCTTAACTATTCTGCAACTTGAGGTAAGCCACTCTTTCAGCCCCTCTCCAGCAAAAAGAGACTAATGCTGGTTGCTTCTCTTGCTAGAAGTGCCCAGAGTGCTTCTGCATTATTGGGTTACCTGGAGGCTCAAAAAGTAGTTTGATCTTGGTTCTGTGGCATTTCTACCTCTGGTTCCAGAGGCTGGATGTTTTTATTGATGCCTACTTGTATCTTGCAATGGGATAAGAGCATCCTAAGATTTTGAAGCAGTGATATTATGGCACTGGTTTCTATATTATTACCTATGCAGTGATGAGCTCTTTGCAGCATGATGGGCTTGGCAGAAGTTCCCCAGCTCCAAGTGACTAGGCAAATGTACAGACAACTCCACTCAAGGGTTTTTCTGTCTAAAGTTCTTACCTTGGGGTCAGCAAATCTTTAAGATGCAGATAGCAGAGGTTAAGAGAGTATACTAGGAAGAGAGCATACATATTTGTCCTGTTCTTATGCTTTTTCACTTAACAGCTATTACTGACCACTGCCAGGGACAGGATACTGGGATAAATGGACATTGGGCCTGACCCAGCAGGCTGTGGTTATAAACAGCCCTCCTGAGACCCCTCTCTCTTCATTCACTGGTTGCATAAATAACTTTGTGCCATCGCACTCTGTTCCGAGCGCCTCAGCCATGTATCTAAAAGTGAGGTGGGAGGAATCTCTGTCTCCAGGTCTATTCCAGTCAAGTAAAAAATGAAACCATAATGGTGAATGGCAAATGCTCTCCAAAATCTAGAAGTGATGTTGGGCAAGGCAATATATTTGGTCGTCTTTTTCTTTGCCCCCCTTTTGGTAATGAAAAAGCATTTACTGCAGAAAACCTGACTTGTATAAACCCTTAGCTCATCAGGGCTGCAACTGCAGCAATACATTCAATCATTACATACTTCGGTGTTGTAACAGCTTAACATTAGGGGTTAGAACAACATATGCCCCTGCTTTAAGAGTATTCACTTTGTTTAGAGCTATAGAAAAAATGCAGGCTTTGTGATAAGGAGAGAAGAGGGACCTAAATTTTAACATCTTTAGTACAGAATTGGACAAAACCCCTATGCTTGATTCAAAGCTTCAAAGGTGTAAAGTGAAGGCTCATTATGACCTGTTCTGTCAAACAAAGGACAGTAGTTGTTCGGAGGTAATATCTTCATATATTATCATGCTTAAAAACAGGCAATGTTATAAACTTTTTGAAGCACCTAAGATACTATAGAAGCTGTGCAAGCTGATAAAGTTACTAGTTAACAATTCTAAATCATGTAAAGCTGCCAGTGTTATAGTCTTTTCTGATGTTTTCAAGGTGACCTGCCATTCTCACTATAAACTGTTGGGGGTTTTTTGTGTTTGTTTGTTTTTTTTTTTTTTTTTTAAGAAGGGAAATAAGTCTACTCTGGGATGGTGCATAACAGCTTTTTAACCATGTTGGGGCACTGTTCCTTAGCTAGTAGCTAAGGACAAGTGGCCTGACCACAATAAGGGACTGAAGAATTTGTTGTTGACCATCATTACAATATTGACAACTTTTTTTAATAATCCAGGCAGGGGTCTTTGTTTCCCTGTTCCTTCATAACCATGAAGCATTGGTTCAACCTGAATGCAGGTAGGCCCATGGTATCTTTCTGAAGAGTTTTTACAGCCACAGCAACAGATTGAATGCTACTCTTGTGGGGAGGGCAATAGGATCTGAAACGCCAGGGGCAATTCTTGCCCCACTGTGGGCTTCACTTCCTTTCTCAAATATAGTACTTCCAGGAATAAAGGTTGAGATTTCTGTAATTTATTTTTTAAATAGGTGCCTAAAGTTAGACTCTTGAGGCCATATATAGGCACCCAGGCATGTGGCCTAGCTTTCAGAGATACCAAATACACAGCAGATCCCACTGAAATCAATGGGGGCATCTCCTGTGCCCAGCAGTTCTGAAAAATCATGTCACTCTCTTAGAGGGAGCATTGATTTCTAGTTCCCGTAATGCATCATGATAAGACACACACAGGCCAGGGCCGTATGGAGCTCAAGTGTTTTGAACAGGAGCTTCTCTCCTGCTTGTTTTGCTCTGAGCTTACTGGGGTTTGCACCGATCCATCCCCAAACCCACCCTCCCTCCCTCCCTCTCTGAATTGCGGTACTGCTTCGCTGACCATGTCAAAGGTTCACTTTGTTCCTGTAGAAGTCTTTTACAGCCTGGTTAATGTGACTTAGCATTTGGCCACAGTGTTTGTTTTGAGTCAGATTAATTAGGTTTTCCATGACTGGTGTTTTAAGAGCTTCTTGATACATGTGTTCTGAATATTGTCTCTGGATGTGTTTTGCGGACAGTCTTTAGAAATGTTTGTGCTGTGGTGGTGTTTGTTGCTAATTGCTGTGATTTGTTGAGGCGTAGGACAGCTGACGGATTTCACTGTGAGCTAGGGCAGGCAGGAAAATAGTAAATTTTATTCTGAGGGAGAAAAAAGAAGTAGGAAACAAATGTATTGCAAGTTCTAATGAGATTTTCTTTGTTAAGTGGCAAATAATTATTTTGAAAGGCAACTAAACAAAATGAACTTTTTGAAAACCAAACAAAAATCATGACATGTTTTAGAAATGCTAAAAGAACTTACTAAAGAAACATAGTTGTTCCCTGCAGCTATGTTAAGGGTGAAGGGTACTTTTACAGAGAACTTGGAATGTTTAAATGGGGTTGTCCAGTATTTGACAAAGCTATTGTCTTCCAAACTCCCTTAAAAAAAAACCTAAAAAACTTGTTCACAATTCTTTTTTACTAAGTACATAATTTCCAAAGACTCTAATGACTTCTAAAACTGCATGGCTAAAAGTGTAGATTGTGGCAGTCCTGTTGCCCTCTGCTAAATTTAAATGAATCTGTAAGAAGTCTCCTATTCCTTCTGCTATTGCAAATTACTTACCTTAAAGATCCTGCATGCATTTAGTGACGACTTTTCCCTGTACTGATCAGACTGACAAAACTGTGCCTGAAGCCGAGGTTTATCTCCAAAAGTATGTTTATTTCCATCGGTGAGAGGGATCTGGTTCTCTGACAGGTTTTCTCTCCATGGATCAGTATTGTCCTTAATATCTGAAAACTGATGGCTTCTGACTGAAGGTTTGGGATATAATCTGGATTATAGTGCAGAGAAATTGGCGGGAAAACTGCTATTTATGGAGCACTGGGATAAAGAGTGAGGCTTTCTTCCAAATACCGAGAAAAGCAAACATTGTATGTTCCAGCTGCTGATGGTCGTAGAGATTATGTTCATAATATAATAGATACAGACATGGAGTTGGATATCCGAAGAGTCCAGAATTTCAATTTGGCAGATTGTTATGTATTAGTAGCTTTTTAATTTTGGTCATATTGTTGTCTGCTTGATATATGTAAATTTGATAGCATGCATCTTTCACACTCTCTGCTAGCTCAGGGCTGCTGCCAGTGTGGTCAGGGTGATATACTGCAGTGATGTTCTGGGATAGATACTGTTGTGGAGTAGGTGCTTTTTTAGCCTGTCAGCAATTCTTGGGGTTCCTGGTCTTGGCGTCTTGCCTAGGCTCCGTCTCTTTGACTGCTGAAATACCAGCTTTGTTCAGAGATATGTTGTCTGGAGACTGTTTTGTCTGAATTGTGTTGCGTGAGTGCTGCTTAGTTTTGAGGAAGCCTAAACTGTTCTATGGGTGTCTCTTCCCACAATGTGAAAGAGGTTTTTCTCTTCCCTTTGGTAGCAAGAACAAAAGATGTTCAATGGTTAGGAACTTTCATACCAGCTGACATACTTCAAGAGAGGGAATGGAAAGCAGGAATCCTGTCCTTTACTTGAATATGCTTTTTGCCATATTATAAAAGTTACACTAGCTTGCAAATTTACGGCTTTCAACAAAAATGTAACTGCTCTTCCTCTTCCTCCTCTTCTTCTACACACTCCCTCTAGTGTTATCAGGTACGTATGGCATATACTGTCCGCCACTCAGGTAAGGGTTGTTACACTGGAACAAGCGGTAAATGTCACTGGTGCTTTGTGGGGTTTTGTGTCTGGAAGACATTCCAGTGGAAGGATTTGCAAGTGTGCTGGGAATACGGTGCTAGCCCCCTTTCCCTTGCCTTTGCTGCACACCTGCACGAAACTCACCCTACCCATACCCAGATAATCTGCAACTCAAATCTCTTTTGTGTATCTGGAACAAATTGTGCTGGCCGTTTGCCATGCAGTGAAATCACACAGTTTTTCATTACACTCTCAGAAGCCTTAATTAGTGAATAAGGCAGCTGTATGCTCTCAAAAATACATCTATCAGTACAAACTGCTGCCTGATGGTCCAAAATAAAACATGCCAAAATTTCTTTCATGCTTTCTGTTCTCTTAGAGCTCATGGGCAGGTAATTGGGGGGGAGGGGGAGTGCTGAGGATTTTGTTACCTTTGTGATTTATGTTCATTACCAATAAAGAAGAAAAGACAAAATGCATCTTTAAATTGTCTGTCTGATTAGAATGATCTGTCTCTGTATGAAATCACACTCCTTTCTGTCTCCTCTCGTTATTCACCTGCTGCCTTGTAACTTCTGTTTTCATGGGCTCTGCCTGTTTAGAGGAAAGGTTTTCTGATCTTCGCCCATTAGTTCCACAGTGCTGTTTGTCAGTGGGCTGGAAAAAGAATGCTTGTCTCAGGATACCTCTAAAGAAAGCGAGGCTTTAGGGTGGCCCTTACATGTCTTTGAGAATTGACCAGAATGTACTGTTTTCCTAAAAAGGAATAAGAATTAAAAAAAAAAAAAAAAAAAAAAAAAAAAAAAAAAAAAAAAAAAAAAATGCTGGTATGTGTCTCTTCAAATGCCTCTTGGTCGTTTTTTGTTAAATAAATTGGCCTGGGGATGCACACAGGTGATAGTTTCTTTGACTGGTACTTTTGCTGGAATTTTTCCTTCTTTTGCAGCGATCTTAGAAATGAGTGAGCGGAAGGTTTTTTTTACTACTTTGGGGGGCAAAATAGCTCTGTTCCTCCAGTTCCAAAGTATTCCTAATAGAAAATTTCTACCAGCTTTGAATCTGAGCTGCTGAATCACTGTGATTTTTATCCTCCCAAATTCCCTGTGGGATAATGAAATGTAATGCTTGTTTTGCAGAGGGAAAATAGAACCCACCAGTTACCTAGGAAGCTGGTGGTGAAGGTGGGAATTGTACCCACATCTTCCACATCAGCAGGCAGCGTAGCGTTGATCTTCTCCTGTATTGTTTGACTGGCACAGCTTCAAGGAGGGAGAGGGTTGGTTTAGGATGGCATCAAGGGGATGCAAATTTACATTGATTCCTCTCATCTTCCTTAGACAGGAAACTACCTAATGATGCAAACTCACAGAAAGTGACAGAAAGCCCAAGGGAGAGGTCTAGAATTGGTAGGAATATTTCAAAGTTTTATATAAAGAACTGGAAGGGTGGGGAGACACCAGACATCTTGTAAGTATTTTGTCTTGGTTGTTCTGCTTTCTACAGCAGAGGCTGAAACAACTTGATTTGAGAGGCAAGGGGAGAAAGTTGTTTCTTTGGGAGACGGGGGTAATGTGTGGTGGAATGATGGAGTCTGACCTCGCTGCCTGTCTGCATCTAACATGTACTCATTCTCTATCTTTCTTTTTCCCCTTGGCACCCTCAGAAGATCCATGTACCTCTGCTTCCTTGCTTATCCAGGTCGCTCCTGGATGATCTTCAACAAAGTTCTAGTACAAATCATGGCCTCTTGTGACAGTCTCAATGTAAGATCCAAGGGTGAGGCAGACACCCATCTGGATGCTGTCTGAGTCACCTGGAGAGTTCTCAAGGTTCAGCTTATGCATCTTGCTAGCCTGAGCTGGTGGTACATCTCTTAGCTAGTCTACACCTTAGATTTCCCATTCCTTTTAGAGATTTGTGGTTGGAAAAACGTTCACTGAGCAAGCCCTAATAACAAAAGAAAGTTCAGCCTTTTTTCTTTCTTTCCACTTGTATTAAGTATATATTTGTAGCAACTTCTAACTCCCAGTTGCAGACTCTGGGAAATCCAATGTTCTTTTGTAGTAGAGTGCAGGTAGAAAGACATCAAGTATCTTCAGGTGAACAAAATATTCCAAACAATACTACAGCTTGACTTCCCCTCCCCGCCCTTTCTTATCTTTCTGTTTTCTGGCCAGTACTGTGAGGTTTTAGCTGTGGCTATATGATATGAACTAAAAGCTTTGGTAGTCAACAGGGCTGATAAACAGAGGACACTGCTAATTGTAATATTCTTACCATTGAATTAAACAGCACATTAAATTCCGCTCATCTGAACCTCTCAATGTAAAAGGAATACAGTCTTCTGCTCTGGTTTTCTGTCCCTTGGCAGACTGGTAGCATCTCTCAGGTCTTATGTTCCTCAGAGGTCTTCAGTGGTGCTGAGAGGAGACTTTTTCGACTTTTTTTTTTTTTTTCTTGTCAGCAGATTTGATACTCCTCATGCCTGAAAAAGAGGCAACGTATAAAATCAGGGTTTTTCATGATGGCAGTAATACTATTAATTGCTGCCTTAATAGCCCACAGGAAATTAGTGGGAGTATGTATCTTACTATTTATGATGAGTAGAAGGGACAACATGAAGAAGCCTTTGACGGTTCCAATGGTTTCTGCAGTTTGTGTTGTCTGTGGTGTATTCATCTAACCTCAAAATGTGCTTTTGAGGCTGGGGTAAGAGCTGAAGGCAATCATAGAATCATAGAATACCAGGTTGGAAGGGACCTCAAGGATTATCTGGTCCAACCTTTCCTGACAAAAGCACAGTCTATACAAGATGGCCCAGCACCCTGTCCAGCTGAATCTTAAAAGTGTCCAGTGTTGGGGAATCCACCATCTTCCCTGGGGAGACTATTCCAACAGCTGATTATTCTGATTGTGAAAAATTTTCTTCTTGTTTCCACGTGGAATCTCCCCAGGAGTAACTTGTACCCATTACCCCTCATTTTTTTCCTTCTGAGAAGGGAGTTTCCATCTTCTTTGTAGTCACCCTTTAAATACCGGAACATGGTGATAAGGTCTCCCCTAAGCCTTCTTTTCTCCAGGCTGAACAAACCCAGTTCTCTCAGCCTTTCCTCATAGGGCAGGCTTCCCAGTCCTCTCATCATCTTTGTGGCCCTTCTCTGGACCCTCTCCAGGCTGTCCACATCTTTTTTGGATAGCAGGGAGCAAAACCGAACACAGTGTTCCAGGTGTGGCCTGACAAGTGCTGAGTAGAGTGGGATAATGACTTCTTTATCTCTGCTGGTGATGCCCTTGTTGATGCAACCCAGCATCCCGGTGGCTTTCTTTGCCGCAGCAGCAGCACACTGTTCACTCATATGGAATTTGTTGTCCACCATGACCCCAGGTCCCTTTCCACAGAGCTGCTACCCCGCCAGGTAGATCCCAGCCTGTGCTGCACTCTGGGATCAAGTTGCCTTTGTAATGTGTGAAATCTGTTGCCTTCTACAATGGAGGGGATGGGTGGGTGAGCTGGACAGAGGGCTGACCCTGAGGGAGGTGGATTGTGCATACAGCTTTACTATACCTCTCTCAGTTGACCTTGGGCAAGTCACTTCGCATTCCCCCAAGCTTCTGTCTTCTCATTGGCAAATCAAGTAAAGATACTGACCTCCTTAAGTGCTTTGAGATTTACCCATGAAAATCTTTTCCAAGAGTATGGTAGGATTAATGTGGTAGGTAGAGAGCTATGGCTTCCTGTACCCCTTTTCTGGATAAATAAGATGTCATTCTCTCAGGTTGTCAATCCAGTAGCTGCCACTTGTCAGAAGCACTAAATTCAGATGCAAAATGTATAATTGTAGAAAAAGTTAAATGTACCAGGGTCAAAAGAAGGGGGTGGTGGGAAAATGAGAGAAGTTGTTTATGTGGAGAGGCAAGGTGTGTGTGGGGAGCGAAGTGTTTGGTGAACTTCATAGACCACTTCTTCCCTATTTCTGAGGCATGGAATTGTTTTGCGTGAAGATTCAACTGCTAGCTCCTAGCAAAAAGCATTAGCTGCAAGAGAGGGAAAAGCATATATTATGGAGCAGCGCTTTCTGTAATTTTTTTTGAGGCACACATTTGTAAACACATCTAAAATTAGAGTTCAGCATCAGAACAATGAGTACTAGCTCTTCGTATTCTTTGCTCTCAGAGATTTTGATGCTTTTTCCCCTCTCTGGATCATAATATAAGTGTGTGTGTGTATAATTTATTTATATTTTTAAAAGGAACTTTCTATATTTCCATCTGTTCCAATTAAACTGAATGAAACAGCTTTTGTAAGTAAATGGAGGGAGGGGAGGAAGAGAAGGGAGTAAAGAGAAGAAAATGGCTTAAAACACAAACCTTGAATGGAAGAGAAAGAAACATTTGTTGCTTAGCATCAAGATGAAAAATATTATCTTCTCTGCACTAAAATCAGGAAGCAAAATTCCTGTTCTTCCCCCTCCACCTTCCGTTCTTCCTCAAAGCACTTCCAGCCATTAACAAGGAATTTGGGTTAAGAGACTTGAGTACACAGTGTCACATAAGACCTGAACATAGCATTGCCTCTGTGGCAGATGGCATTTTCCTAAATGGAGAATGTCTTTGGAGTTAGAGCAGACCCTACATCACCCCTCCATATTTTGAGTGAACTGATACAGACCAAAGTGAGGGAGGATCTTGGTTATCTTGGACAAGATCACCTCCAGAGGTCCCTTCCAACCTCAACTATTCTGTGATTCTTTGAAGATGGTCATCAGCATGTGCACTTCTTTGGTTTTGAGAGGGCTTAGTTTTGCTTCCTGTCTTTGTGACTTGCTGAATCCCCTCTGCCCTGTGAAAATTCCTGGCCAGAAATTCTAATTTTATGGTGAAGCACCTAAAAATCAGTCAGTGCCCTTGGTTTGTTAAGGGATGATGAGAGCAGAGAGCAGGCCAACAGTACTCTTAAAGAAAGTTTGTTTTTTCTAGCTTTTTCTTCTGTGTTTTTGGTTTTTGTTTTTCTCTAAATGGAAAGCTTTTGAGTAGTTCTGATTAAAAACTAGAACTTCTTTGTCTCCAGGCTTTTTGGTTGCTTTGTAGCTCCACTTGCAGGTGAACTGAGGTTTCTAGAGCTGGTAGCATCTTCTCTGCCTTTGTCCTTCTTTACTATTTGTTTAAGGGCCTCAGCAGAGAGCTGAGCAATGAGCAGGGGTGGAGACTGTTCTCACCCTGTTTCTTCCCTGGGGTCCTGCCTTGCAGTGTGGTACTTTGAAGGTGCACCCGTGCTAGATGCCCCATTCAGCCAAAAGAGAAGCCCATATGGGTTGTCCAAGCCCTTGTCACTTGGGGAGAGTGACAGGCCTCCAGAGGCTCCAGGCCTCATTAGTGGCTGGAAGTTGTATGTAGGTGGGAGCCTGTGTGCTTTTTAGGTCTGTCACCCTCCCCTTCCCCCCCACCCCACCTTCCCATGTCAGTGTTTTGTTGCCATGGAGACAATAATTACTCCAGGAGGTTTCTAGACTCTGCTGAAGCTCCCATCAGTCTCACCTCCCACCTGGGGAGCTTCTGACATTGAGTTAAAGGTCAAGTCCTCATGTAAATGTTTTCCTTGCTGAAATGAAATATTTTACCTATTTTGGGTGACTGTGGCAGCAGCACAGAAAACAATTTGTCAAATCACTTACAAAGCCAGAGCTGGGACACTTAAATTCTATTCCCTTTAGGTACGTGGGAGTAGGGGTGGAAATGAACAGCCTCGTAAGTCATATTTTAGTCCAAGTTGAATGCTTGCTTTCTCCGCACCGAACATCGTGTGTGTGCTTTGTCGTTCTCTTCCACCCCCTTCCCTCCAGCTTTTCAGAGCTTCTTGTTCTCATTAATTTGTTGTTTGCTCTCCTGCCTACACGTAAAAGCTGGGATGAAATCATTTTTATTGACGTTAGTCACAGGCTGACACAGCCCTAGAAAGGACCCCCTGGGTCACTGAGTCTGTCCCCCTGCTATTGCAGGTGACCACGTCATTTAATTCCTTTCATAAACTACCTGTTAAAAGCCAGAACAATCTCTCTTTAATTGATTGTGAGGAAGGAAGGGGAGGGAAAAAACCCTCAACCCCTGATGTTTCTTATACAGAGTGCGAAGAAATGGAGATGTGTTATTAAAGCATTTAGAATAAGAAGCTGGAAGATGTGGCTCTCTGGTTTCCTTTCCTCAATTTACCCATGCAGTCACCTGCTTGGAGGGTGTTATCCATGTATGTCAGACCAGGCAGGCTCAAACAAAGAACACCTGGTGCTGAAATACCAGTCCTTTCTCAAGAGAAGGCCAGTGTTAGTCTAAGATGGTGCACTGAGATTCATGCAAGCAAGTTCTGCTTCTGGCTTTGTCCTGGACTCTTCCTAAGTAACCCCAGAAAAAATAATTTTCTTGTCAAGGTCTATATTGTCAGTCCATCCATGCTGCAGATTACCTGCAGCTTTTCAGGGAGGGCACGACAGAAAGAACTGAATTTGAGATGACTCCTTCATAAGGAGAAGGTCTGCTGAGCACTCCTCTGTCCAAGCTGCTGCCTGTGCTCTGCGCCACTGGCACGAGTGACACTGAGGTCGACTGTGCTCTCATCAGAGGCAGACTGGAAAGCAGCAAGTGTAATTTATGAAGGCTTGGCATGCAGTTAAGTGTAAAGTGATGGAAAGTGTGGTGGATCACTGCACTGATGCACTTGACTTGTGCATCAGGCACATACCTATGCAAGTTCATGTCCAGTTCAAAGCCAGTCATGAAAGCATAAAAAATGGCAGCACTCCTGGCTACAGCATTGTCAGTGTCAGATGATGCCATGGGGTTTTGCTCTTGATACCTTTCAGAGCTTCCCAGCAAAGCACACAACTGTAATTAGTTGACAAGCTGTCTGTGAGGAAACTCTGAGCTTCTATAATACCACTTTGTTTCACTGGCACCTTTGATCCTGAAGTGCTTTACAAAACTGTGCATCCGCACAGAGGAAACCTTTAGCCCTGACACTGACATTCAGCCACTGCTGGGGTGTTGTGCAGTAGGTGGGTAAACAAACAGCAGCGCTGCCCAGCAGCTGCGGTGGGTGCTGGAGAAAGAAGCAGCAGTGCCCTGAAGTGGCAGATGAGTTTTGGGTAGGCAACTCAGGTGAGTTTGAGTAGCATGCCTGAGTAAATGCCTTTCACTCAGAAAAATTGGAAGGGGCTTTAAAAGTGTGTTACTGTGTTGCTTCTAAACCAGTGTGTTGAGCTAGGAAGCTTATGATCAGGAAAGGTAAATCTGGAGGATCAAGTGTACTTGGCTAGTTTCTTTGAGACAATGACTCAAAGAACACAGGGCTTTTTTTTCAACAGCTAAAGCTTAGGATACAGTGTAAGCTCAGCCGGTGAGGTTGAGCTGCTGGAGAAAACAACAGCCTGCAAGCAGATCTGGGCTGGGCTGTATGGACAGTCAGCAACTTTAGCATTGGCTGAGTTTAAAATGCCTAGGCTGGATGCCTAAAAGGGTAGTTGTTTAAGTTGATTTCTTTGACGAGACTAGGACCCTGTATGCTGTGTCTTTTAGAATAAGGCCAAAATTGTGTTTTATAGGATTGTGTGGTTGTGTATGTTGAGGTTTTTGTTTTATTTACTTATTTTTTTTATTTTAATTTTATTTGGTTGCAGCTTACCTCTGTAAACAGGACCTCCTCATGGAGGAGTGTTTACCCTGGAACATAGCAGCTTCCAGCATGGTTGTGATCAGTTCAGACCCCTGTTCACTTCTGCAAATCCATATCTTGTATCCAGTTGTTCTGGGCACAAATAAACATGGTATAAAACAATATTAAAGAGAGTGCAAATGTCTGTCTTGAAGTTAAGATATGGTCTGGCCTACAGATGACCTGCTGTCAAGAAGAGCTTATGTTGCCAGGGGTCAGGGTTTGCTGGTCCAGTCATGCAGACTTCATGTTTAGCAGTCAGGGACAAACTATCTGACCTCAGACTTCTTTCTCCTTGTTTTTTTTTTTTTTTTTATCTTTGAGCTCTTGAGATAGGACATGGATGCAGTAGCTATGAATTCACTTCCTCAGCCTCTTGTGTGATCTTCAGTGAGCTTTCCAATTAACACCATAACTGGGTTTCCCCACCTAGCAAGCTAAGGTAACCTCTTGTCTTGCCAGCATGCTCTGAGCAAACAAAAAAGACCTTAGGTATGAACAAATGTTTCCACTGTCTTGTATTCCTGATGGAAAGGATCCTTTAGCTCAGTCAAGAAGGCCTGCATTTTGAAGTAGAATGATGGTTTTAATCCCTGAAGACTGAGCTACAGTGTTAGTTAAGGCCTGAACAGCGCTGCTGAAGAGTTGTGCCACTTATTGGTACACGGGTCTAACACTTTGAGGAGGTGGGCACTGCAGTAGATGGCAACTTGGCCGGATCCAGAGGATGTAATCAGCAGCATTGATGTCTTGGAGACTTTTGGGTTCCCAGAGCTGCTCTCTGAAACCTTGGTCTCTCCCTAAACACAGTGTAAAGTCATCGGACTGGACACAATATTAAACCCTCCTGCTCCACAAACCGTGATCTTTTCTGTGGTGTGGAGTCACAGTGCACCACAGCAGCAGGCTGCTGTGTAGTAAATTCATTGTGTATTGTGCAAGGGACCATTAGTTAGCTTATTATTAATACATGTGTGGGCTTTAATATACCGGTACTGTATCTGTCAGCATCTCTACCAGGTTTGCTTTTGTCCTTTGTGTTTTCCCCAAACAAGCTTATACAATTAGTTTCTTCTTGTTTCCTAAATTATTTTTGCTGCTCCTAATTATTTCACACTCCATATAAAAGAATTATTAGGGTGGGTAATGGGAGGCGAGGGATCACCTCTCCATTGCACTGCAGGCAGTGTGACATTAAGGCAATTTGGATTTGGTTTTGTACTTGTTTGTATTTGGTTGGCTGCTTAAGAAATAGGGAATATTTGGGATCTGACTTTGGAGGTCAGGTTGTGGGCTTTTCAGTAGAGAACTAGTGTTCTGTCAGGTTCCTGTTGGTCTTTATGTCCAAGGAAGATTGTTGAAATAGGCTTAGACTAAATCACTGGCAAGTCATTCAGAGATTAATGTTCTTGCCTGAGAATGTAGAGTTATTGGTTATTTCCTGTATTTCTATTCCTGTATAGACTATCCTGCTCTCTTCCCATCTTTAGACATATGTAAGTAACATCTCCAAACATCCATGGCTATTTTCATCGTGGACAGAAAAAAAGACTGGCTTCTGTTGAAGATCGGCTTCTCAGCCTCATGCAGATAGTTAGCGGAGAACAAATGTGTGAGGAGGGTGTGGGTAGGATGAAATTTACAGCTGGGCAGTTAAAACACATCTACATTCCTGGTTGCTGAGAAGACAGTCAGCCTCTCAAGTACTGGTTGACATAGCTTGTGTGGGCCAAATATTTCTTATTTCTCAGATGCTGGTGCACCTATCAGCTATCCTGGTCAGGATTCAGTGTGCAGACCAGCAATGGAGAGTGTCTGGAGAGCTTGTGTACAGAGTGCACTGCTGAATTTGAGACAGTGCCTCTTGCCCACCTAGGGTCGTGATCCCTGCCCCTCACCAAGCATACCTGTGCTTGAAAATTTCTACCAGAACCGAAGTAGCAGCTGTAATGTCCAAAGCTCTAGGGTAAACAAGGCCTCTAGTATATTCATTGCCAAGTCATGCTTGGATTGCGGTGGTTAAATGCTCAAACACCATCTGCTTATACACTCTTGCTGCCTTCCACAGAGCAGCACCCTTGCTAACGTATGCTTTCTGGTAAAGTTATGAAGTGCAGCATGTTTGTCTGTTCTTCCCAGGTTCAGCTAGATCAAATACCTCCATTTCTTTTCCAGGAGCCATTGGCATCACAAAGATCCTTGCTTAAAATTTGAGGGGTGGTTCTTCCCTCAATAGACCCTTCCCTTCC
Source organism: Charadrius vociferus (assembly GCF_000708025.1). Taxonomy (NCBI): domain Eukaryota; kingdom Metazoa; phylum Chordata; class Aves; order Charadriiformes; family Charadriidae; genus Charadrius; species Charadrius vociferus. Next base: position 233,473 of record NW_009648165.1, on the reverse strand, counting down.
AGTGATCACATCTTGTCTTCATCCTGTCTAACCTTATGCAGCAAGACCTTTGAAAAAATCTAGTTACTGGGAGGTGGGTTCTGAACTGGGGTTCATAAGGAACTAGGGATGAAAATAAACAGGGGAAAACCTGTGGTGAACATTATAGAGGTCAGAGAGAACATGCTAATTAAACCTGACAAATGTATTTCTCTTAGGACAAAAGCATGGCAAGATTTTTTTTTTTTGTGGTGGGTGCGGCGGTCTTGAAAAGGGGGGTCATAATTTACCTGACTATTCATACCGAGGGCTGTGGGGAACAGTTCCGCACTAGCAAGAGGGTGCTTTGTGATGGGTGGCAGGGCCCTTCCTCAGCAAATGTCAATAGAACTCTCATGTCCCCAATGTGAATGAGCCCTTGCTGCGGGGGAAGAGAACACTAGAGGAAAAACAAGGGCATAAGCAGCCAAAATCTCTCTAAATAGAATATTTGTCAGTTTTCCATGAGGCACTGGTGGGTTTTTAAGCTCTTCCAAGCTTTGAACAAATTAAGACTGAGTGTAAAGTGTAGATATATTTATATTTGTTCCATCTCTTTTGGGTAAGTTGAGGAGCTGGAGGAAGAGTCATCAATTCAATGCATGTTCCATTAGAAACTTCTTGGGATTAGATCAGGTTAATGAAAGGAATAAATAGGGCTTTGACATGTTGTTTGGTTTTACAGGACTGTATTGTTTTATGATGTTTTATGAGAAGCACTTATACTACTCTTCAGGCGAGAGATTATTGCGCCTTTTATAAAAACTAAAAGAAAACCCACTTCTCTTTCTTTTTCTTTCTGTTGCTAAGTAGATGCTATGTTTGTTTGCAGTCGTCATTTCCCAGTAGAAATGCTACGTTCTGGAGCACTGCCTAGAAAGAAATGGCTTCAGAGCACAGATTTCAGAAGCAAAAGCGGTGGTGGGGTGGGAGGTACCCAAATCATGAACACCCAACAAAATCTTGGAGTAAATAAGTTGTCTCAGAGAGATGATGAATGAGCAAAGTCCCAGAGGAATACACCCAAACCTCAAAAACGCACCCCTTGGGCCCTGTTCTCATATATTGCTCTACTAATGCTTTCTGCTTCTTTAGAGCTCTAATATCTCAACAAGAAATTGAAAACATTATTCTAGCACCAAGATTCTGGCCCTGCAGAGAACATCTGTGGGGACGTCAGTGTTCAATTTGAATAGGTTAAGCTTAAGCACTGAAAGATTATAATGCCCACTTTTAGAGCTGGTCCTTTAGTCTTTCAGTCAAAATGGGACAGTTGATCTTTTGATTTGTTCTAAGGGTTTGGAGGTCATCATCCCAAATCAACAGGGAGTACTTGTTAAGTTGCTTTGCCTCTGACATTGTACTGTTCTGTTAAGATTTTGAATGAAAACACAGTAAAAGTGTAAAACTGCATCCTATGCTCTGTCCTCTTTTGCTACTTTCTCTCCAACTTAGCTGCTACATCCCAGTTTTCATACACAGTGACATCAGTATTTTAGATAGTGTCATTTCCATTTGTAGTATCCTCTCCCTTTCTCCATAATGACAGTCCCCAATCGTCTGATTTAACTTGCACTATCCTTCCAGCACTATCAAGATGCACAGGAATTACTACTCCCTTGCGGATGGGAGGCAGAACTAAAACAAAGCAGCATCCTCAGTACCACACACAGTGTGGGGGATGCACAGAGTTGAACAGGGTCCTCTCATAACCTCGGCTTTATCTGAGGCTGTAGGTTGTACTTGCAGCCTGTCACTGGTTTTGTGATATGGACAAATGTCTGTTAGGCCTGTGTGACCCACTTATGCTTGTAACCTAATGAAGCTTTGAGTACAGACCTTTCCTCAGAGGCAAAAGGCCAATGCACTCGCCCATGAAGTCTCTTCTCATTCTCCCATTCACCTTTAATATTATGTTGTTAATGGATCATGCTAAAAAGGATTAGCCATTTCAATTTACATTCTGCTGCTTTCTGCATTTAACATTCTCACTGTAAGTGATGAATTATTGACTATTTAAATGTGACTACAAACAGCCCGAAAGAGAAGGTCTGCTTTACCATTTGCAATGCTGAACTCATACAGCTTAGGTCAAGGTTTTCCTCTCTCTTTTTAGTTACCCATCAATGGGCTGCCTTCCTGGCTTTCACCTCCTATCACAGTACCCTGGGCTGGTGTACTGTCTGGTGTTTAACGGCCCAAGAAGAGGCCCCAGGGTTAAATATTGTTAAGCATGTGAAATTTTACCTATATTATTGATATTGGGTTCAGACCAAAGTGTCTGCAAAGTGGCTTAAAAGGAAGAGTTCATTATAGAATAAAGCACTTTGGCAGAAGACCAGATCCACACACCCTAAAAATTGCTCTTGATTCCCCCTTCGTATTTAAATGTACATAATTACAGAGACTGCCACGGTTTGGAACAAAGACCTGCCCTTTGAAAATAAGTCAGAAGAGATCTAGGTGTAAGAAAGGGTACCATTATTTAGGACTTGACACACTGTCTCCTGAGCATCTATAGCAGTGCAGAGATAGCTGTTTCTCTGGGGATGGACTCATCTTGTAGTGGCCCAGAGGGTACCCATGAAAGCAATGGTGAGTGCACAGGCTTCAGGCAACAGTTTTTATGGACTTTGGAGAGTTTCCAGATATCCCCTGGAGAGGCAAAGGAGTCATCCTTGCCTTGTTCTCTGCAAATCTTGTGTATGAGACACAAGAAGTTAACTCTCCGTGGTCACCTCAGAGGTTAGAGGTGAATTATGCGACTCCAAGGTGGAAACCGGAACACTTGTTTCTGCTTGTGTGTTGGATTTTTTTCAGGGGTGGGGAGGGAATTGGGAGACCTGTATTTGGTTTCCGGGTTACCAGATCAGGGGAACAGTAAAAGTTCCTGATAACTGTCCAGTTCTTACCTGTAGATGATAATGTTGGAGGAACTGGGCAACCTCCTCTTGCTGTGGATATGTAGTGTCTCTAACGTGATAGCCAGTTTTTATAACTTTAATATGGGTAGCTTCTGTAGCATGTTTCTTCAGCTGGAGATGAGGATAGAAGAGGAGCAATCTTTCAACCAATCAAACTGAGAAAGCTCTAAACTTTCTTCTGTCAAGCCACTTGAAATTCAATTTTTGTCTTCCCCAATTCTGCTCCCATAATTCCAGGCTCTGCACCATGGGATACTACCCATATCTGGAAAGCAGCCACCGAGAGGAAGCCCGAGCTCAGGCGGGCAAAAGACTGAAACATTTTTTTGTAAAATAAGCCAAGAAGCCCCAAGATAACAGTAAGAGGCCAAGCATGTGTTGGTGGTGTAGGCAAGCTTTTACCCTCCAATGTATTCAGTCCTTTAAAAATAAAACAACTTTCCCAGAGCAAATCCCTATGTTGCATTATGGCACTTGTGCATCTGCTGCTTTTGGAAGCAGGGTGGGGGGAGCAAGGAGAGAAAGCACACATCAGTATGTCAAATCAACTTCTTTTTTCATGGCCTCGGAAAAGGAGCGGTGCATAAAGACATGCTTCAGTTTTTAGATTGGTTTTATAAGACCCCTTCTGAGTGAATTGGGCAGGCTGAGGATGTGAGAATAAAGGTAAGGAAGGAGGGAAAATATATTCATGTTCGTCAGAAGAGCATGAAATGGTTAGGTATTCGGTGAACTCTTTAAGCACTCACCCTTGTCTGTTCTTATCCTCAAACACATACTTGAGGGAAAAAAAAAAAAAAATGCCTGGTTAGAGAAAAAGGTGACTGGTGGACCGGTGTGGACACAGCCATACCCATCAGGTGGTTGAGTATGACCTAGCAGTTAGCACTGAGCATGAAACTTTTGGCTCCACTTTTCCTGTGATATTTATGCTCTGAGGCTTCCTTTAACTTTGGAGAGTTTTTCAAAATTTTTGACTAAAAGGCAGTATGCAAGTGCTAAGCATTAGTGGTTTTGTACAATGTTGCATATCTGTGTTTCTGTATGCGTTCTTGTGCCTGGAATGTCATGCATATAAATTCACAGACATACAACATTACACAGTACTGTTAATACTAACCATTTAGATTCGTGCAGGATCTTTTGTCTAAGGAGATCAAAACACTTAAAGCTTCTCTCACGCATATAGAAGCCTGACATAGGAAGTTAGGAAAGTGTTGACAGAGTTGGAAATAACTGGATTCCATCTCTGGCAAGGTTTCTTTTAAATTAAAGAAATCTCCAATGAAAGCTAATAACGTTTCTTGAAACCCAGTGCAATCAGGTGTTCTAAATACAGCAAAATATAGGGAAGGATTTGAGAAAGTGTGCTTTTTTGTTTCGATTTTTTAAAATGTTTTAACTTATCACTTCATGTAGTAGTGCACTTTCTGAAATCAGGGGGCCCATTGTACTGACTGCTAAACAAAATTCATTCTAAAACAGTTGTGTAAATGGAAGAGACAAGGAAAGACTGGCCAGAGACATTGCTTGAAATGTAAAGTGATGTGGGAATGCTTATTGTAATAGATTAATTGCAGAAACTGCTCTTGTTGCTGCACATTTGTGTTTAGTCCCAACTGTAACAAGCAATAGTTAAAAATGAAGGTGAGAATTGTCTACTTTATTTTTTCTGGAAAAGGAAGTGGATCTGCTGGTGGAGGGAGATCATTATTTTCAAGAAATATGCTGGCAGAAATGACTCAGTTCTGAATATTTCCCTTTATTGCTTGCTTTTGAAAAATCAAAGTTCTTTTGGTAATAGGGAACTTATTTTAAGAATTTTTACAGTTGTGAGAAAGGAAAAATGACAGACCTTCAAATCGTTTTGGGCCTTTCAGACTATGAAGCGTGATTTTTTAGCATATGGCTACAGGAAGAGGGGCTGGATGTGCTCTGGAAAATAATTTTCCACAAGCGATTGCCAACTCTGCAGAAGGACTTCCTGAATGGAGACTGAAAAGATGCTTCTGACTCCACTCAGGGTGTTCTCTTTAATGGAAATGTCTAACTTGCTGCAGTAAACCTTGAAGTCTCCATGAAAAATTCATGGAGGAGAAAAGAAAGCCTAAGGACTTGTATAGTGCTGCAGGAAGAGACTGGCACTGAGACCAGGTGACATGAGAAGTCCCGCGGTTCTGCCAGGTGGTACCCTGGAAATAGTGAGGAGTCCAACTCCCATCATGCTCTTGAGCACTGCTGAGTTGGGAGTGAAGTATTGCAGAAGAGCCCAACCAGACCTTGTAATTTAACTGCCTTCCCTTTCTTTCAGCCTTGCTTTCTCTCTCGAGGAAGCCCAGCAATGAGTAGAGCTCTGACAGTTGATGTGAATAGTTTCTTCTCATTCTGGAAGGAAGATGGACAAAAGTAGTTTCTAGTTTCTAACCACAGACAATCCCTCTGCCTTTGAAAGAAAATTGTCATCCCTCTCTTCTGGACAAAAGCTCAGTTCTAGATGGACATTTGGCTTAATTTGCTCCTGATGGAGGCGAATGGGAGAGAGACCATTCTATTGGAGAATAAGACAGGCAGTAGTTGAATTTAGCAGTTCTTTTCCTTATGCAGAGTGATTATAGCTTGCTCTTTTTCTTAGAGATAGAGTCTTCAAAGCAAAGTAATGATGGTGCAAGGCCCACTGGGTAATGGTATGCAAACAGCAATAAGGCAATAAAATTGCTGGAGTAACAATTTGAGCAGTATGACCCTCACGTTAAGGAATTTGCCTTTAAAACTTAACCTTAAGAAAATAAATCTAATTGTCAGAGGAGGAGTAGAGTGAGATTTGAAAGTGAGTGTAAAATAAGTAAAATATTTGCCTTCTGTCTTCATTTATGGGCGGTTGTGGGGGCTGTCTAGGGCTTGCTTAGCAACAGCAGAGTTGGTGTGGACACTGGCATCCAGAAACAGAAGCAGACAGGTTTTATTCATGGTATTCTGGCACGTGAAAAGTTAAGAATATCCCTGAGGTCCAGTGATTGACATCATCAAATGCACTTGCTGTTCCTAAGCTCTTGTCTGTCCCAGGCCTGTTTGACAGCAGAGCCAAAGGTCAGAGAGAAATTAATCTGCTGTAAATGAAACTAAATGGATTGCAGGGTGCTGTTTGTGACAAGAGTAAGTGGTGGAAGACTTCAGCATGCAAAGGGCTGCAATTTAGACCTTACCAGTGGACTGGGTCATTCATCTTTCCCATGTAAAATGAGATGAACCTGATCCTTCCAACAAAATAAGGATAACAAGCAAGAAGGGTGTTTTTAGCAATTTAACCCTGGGGCAGCTACTATCTAAATAACTAACTATTAATGTGCCTCTCCTGCCCCTTACCAAAAGGAAGACAAATAATAATGCTCTTAAGAAAAACAAAACAAAACAAACCAGAAAAAAAAAACAAAACAAAAAACCCCCCCAGAAAGTTAATTGCTGTCATTCTAGACATCTCAGTTCTAACTGAACCCCTGGTGATCTGTTCTTTGTTCTCCAAAAAGATTAATGCTTGAGTGGTAATAACAGCTGAGGGATATTGTGGATCAGCGCTGTGTGACAGAAAAGGTGGGTGCTGTTCCCTGGTCGGTGATTTTGAGTGAGACACCCTGTTTCTCTCATAGCATTACAGGACCCGGTGCAGGAGTCCCTCAACTCTTTGGCCATGGTCTGAGGTCATATCCTTCTTGACTCACCCCTTCTGGAGTCCCAAGTGCTTCTTATTCACTGTCTCCCTATTCAGTATTTTGTTTAATCCTCTGAAAAGTGATTAGACACACTTGGGTATAGGAAAAACCTTTCTGTTCAGCCTAGCTGCAAGTGGTCCCAGGTATGCATATGCCTCTTAACATGAAGAAAGTACTGATTCATGTTGGGATTTCTAGGTATTAGAAGGTATAAATAAGCTCCTCTTGCAATGAAGTGAAATAAATGGGTGTACTTGTAGGGGAGCTAGCTTTCTATTGAGAAACGTATAATGATCCCAGCTTCTGTGGCAGCTGAGCCAAAATGTGTGTGTATATAAATGAGTGTATATCTCAGTGCTTAGATACTCTCGTGATGGATGCTCCGGGAGAAGGTAAACTAGCCAGAAAGGTATGAATAAATGTCTTGCTGGTGCCTATCAATAGGTAGCGACTGCTGCTGACATGCTGTGTCTCAGTGGGCAAACTGTAAGGGCTTTAAGTAAAAACAATTATTGAATGTATGATGTCTAAGTCTATTAGTTGTATACTATTATTGACTGACGTTAGATTAAAAAGCATGTCCTTATTACTCTCTCCTGTCATTAACTTGCCAGGAAAGGTCAGTCAAGAAGTATATTATTACTAAATTGGGACTAGAGCCAAACTTTGGGCAGGCCCAGAGCCTAGTTTTGTTCTCACTCCTCACACTTTGTAACAAGGCCAACTGCTCCCCATCCAGATCCACTGTCACTTTGTCGGTATTCTATGCTGGAAGCAAGAGAATTTGTTTTACTGTAGCCTTTCCTCAAATGCCTTAGGGTACCTCTGCACTGTGTAAGGAAGCTGGATCTAAGCCTGCATTCAGGTCCTAACCTGCTGGCCATCAATACAGGGCATATGCAAGCCCATGGTGTGCTTGATCTAAGGGACAGAGGAAAAAGAGAAGGAATAAAGGCATTGTGCTCAAAATGCATGTGTCACAGAGGGACCAGTCGGCTGTGTCTGGCCTCTCTCTTTCTGTCTTTTAATGTTTCCTGCAGCCATGCTGGTTGATCAACACCAAACAGTGGAGAAGATGCTGCCAAATCCTTCCTGAAAGAGCCTGACATCTGCTGCTGCAAAGCAGATGGGATCTGTAAGCAATGTGTCCTAAAGCAAATCTGTGTCAGTGGACATCAGAAGTCAAAGCCCCAAGCAAGAACGTGGAAGGGTAGAGAGTGGGCAAGGAAGGAACTGGCCATCAACTTTTTTGCTGACCCAGACATCAGAAAGTCAAAAGCATAGTTTCAGTGACAGAAGATCATTGTATCTTCACTGATTTCACTGGTAGTTAGTCTGAAATGCCTAAATTTAAGTGCATGAACTCCTTTCACAGAAACAGTATTGAACTACGTGGAATGCCACTGTGCAGTGACCTAAGTATTTGGGAAGTCTTTACTTGATGTTTCATCTTATTGACATTAAATCATAAGATCAGAGAATGGGTTGGACTTCACTTATTCCTGTTCCAGAGCTTACTTGGAATGGCCCTTCGGCTGCTCTACACTTAACACTAAGATTTCAGCACAAATCAAGCTCAGAGGTGAAAATGGGAATTATTCTTGGTCCCACCATTGTGAGCTTACAAATGCAGCAGTAGCTTACTGACACAGACGGAAAAACAACTCACACTAAAAGAAAGTTTTTTTCAGAGTTTTTTTGGTCCCTCTGCCTCCTGTCTTGAACAAAACGATTTATCAGTGTCTTTTGATTCAGAAAAAAACTCCTTAAAAACTTCAAATTCAGGACTTCTCTTTCAGGAGTAATGTCATTGTTTCAGCCTTGTACCTTCTTCCTCGTCTTTCCCCATTCCCAAATAACCTCCTCGAAATTGTCTGGGTTAGCATATGTTTTTATTCTTTGACCCTTGCCTGCCTAAGGGAATTGAGTCACAAATGGCTTGTGTTCACAAAATTGGTGGAATAAAGCCCAAGCGTTAAAGATACAACTTGGCAGCTTTTAAAAGGGCATAAGTAAAGGAATAAAACATTGGGTGAAGTTTCCAGAGTGATTTGAGAAAGTGATTCCTAAGGGAGTTAGGGGAATTTAAAGAAGATTCTGACATTCATTGCTAATCTTTTAGAGATACAGAATGATGAGCCATTACACATACATTTAAGCATCTTTAAGTGTGCTTCAGAATATATGTTATTCTGTTTCTGCAAGAGTGGTGTGTGTGTGATTCCAAAACAGGCTCCTCTTTAAAGTAAGTCTGTGGAGTATTCTGTGGCAGAAGTAAGAGGGAGATAGGAAAAGACTTTGACATTGCAGTGGGAGGGAAGTAAGGAGCTGTTTGCCCTTCATGAAGGGGTTTAAATGTTCAAGAGCCATTTAAGTATTTGGAAGTATTTGCCCTGTTCCACAGATCAAAATCAAAGAGACTTGGTCGATCTGCTGGATGAGGGCTGGTCATACATCCTGAAAGTGAGCTGGAGGACAGGTTTTAGAGAAACCCATTCCTCTTTCTCAATGTGTAAAGCCAAAGCAGGGGAGACAACGTGGGAAGACACCAGTGTCTGCCACTAGATCATTCTGGCTACTTTGCATCCTTCCTACTGTCTGTGCTTCTCTCACAAGTCTGTATTTCTGTTGGTCTCAAATCTCCTCTTCCTAACAACTTGGAAAAGCTAAGTTTTTGAAGCTAGCCTTAAGAATTTTCATATCTTTTAAGTATCCTATCTCTAGTCTGCTGTGTTTCAGAAGTGTCACACCAAATCCTGAAGCGAAGAGTGAGAACACCAAGCTCTGCATAATGCAGGTGCCCAGGAGAGCAGTAGGCAGGCTGGTTGCTATAACAGCTTGTAGCAGTAGAACATCTTCCATTCCAGAAAAGATCCCAAATCTCTTTATGGACTAAGTTGAGAGAAGGTAAAATGCACTATGGACACGTTGGGAAAAGCTGAAAGAGGCAAAATACTGGTTTTAACTTGGTATCTAGGATAAACAGCCCTGACCTATTAAGTACTCTATATGCATACATGGGAAAGGTAGCCAGAGTCTTTCTGCTTTTTCTTAAACATTCTTTCAACATCTGTGAAACAGGGATAGCAATTACTCCCTGTTCTGTAACACTGGTTCAGAAAGAAAATCAAAATTGCAGACGACTTGCAACATGGCTAGAAAATCCTATGGTTTAGGAAGTTCAATACACTGTACTCCTCAGCTATTGCATTTCTGTATAGAGGACAGTTATGTTAGGTGAAGGCTGAGATGAGAACTGAAACCCTGGACCGTGTCTGTGCAGCCTGGTTTCCTTCTGGTAATGATAGAAATGGGGAGGTCTGTCCCTATGGCTTTAATAGCTGTGATTGCAGTGATCTAATTCAGGAAACATTTAAGTGTTGGGGTGGTCAGGCAAATACCCCTGTGAATTGTTTGGTGAATCCAAGACACCCTTGAGATCTCTCAAGAGTCCAGAGGTGCTTGCTTTATATTTTTAGCAGAAAATAATTTCCCTTGCAGTGTGAGACTGCTTTGCATATCAATACTGATCTTTCTTGGGGACTTTATCAGTTATCTTAAGGAAAAAATAATGGGTAATATCAAGACTACTCTTGGGGTAATCCTGGGACAGCTTTAACTTTGCAGAAGTGCAGAATAAGGGTTTTTTTATTGAAAAAGGAGGAATGGTTATATTCTAAATCTCTTCTACCTGCCACCTTAATGCTCAATAGGATTCAGACAGAAGCAATGTATATTGTATTATGATTCCAAAATATAGATTTATTTTTTTTCTGAAATTTTCTAGGAATAGATTGGACAAGAAAAGTTAAATAGTTTATGTATGCCCTGTGTTTTGGTATCTGGTTGCATGAGCTGACCTCCCAAGCTCCAATTCATAGTAATTGGTGTGAATTGACAGTTCTGTGATTCACCTACTACAGCTATGCAGCCAAGAGTGCTGCTCTCAGTTTGTGGAGTTGAACAGAAAATATGATTTACATGACTAATATGCTTATCTGGATATGTTATCTCTTGCCACAAAAATTACAAATATATATATATACTGATTTTTACTAAATATCAAAATGGTTTTCTGCTTATATGGTTATTTCTCAAAATAATGGAGTACTTTGCCCAAGTTTCCAATAGGAATAATCTTTCCCTTCTTCCCCCACTTTAATTTCAATGACAAATTTCTAAGTTTCTTTTCACACCTTCTATAAAGTTTTCTAGGTCCCCTCTGCCTCCCCCCCCC
>NW_009648165.1:148668-222521 GCF_000708025.1 Charadrius vociferus | reverse complement strand
AGAATTTAGGTTGACAGGATGCGGCCTGGCACAGAGGACTGGGAGGAAATCCTGGATCATCAGGATCTGTTCCCTACTATTGCAGACAACCACATTGCATAATCCCTTTCATAAGTTTATCGAGCCTCATCTTTAAACTAATTAGGTCGTTTGCTCTCACTATCCTTGTTGGAAAGCAGTTCCAGAGCATCACTCCTCTGATGGTTAGAAACCTTTTTCTAATTCCCAAATCAAATTTATTCATGGTCAATTTATACTTATTTGTCCTTGTGCAACATTGTCCTTTATTTTAAATGCTTCTTCTTTTCTCCTTGATATTTACTGTGGGGATGTAGCTAGCAATCCTGTCTATGCTGAGTGTTTTTCCATTTTGCTAGGCAGACAGAGCAAGCTCTTAGATCTTGCATAAAACACGAACTTGGTAATATTTCTCTGTCTTGAGTTTTTTTATTCCACCTTTTGGAATACAGTTGTAGGGAATGGTACCCCTCTTTGTGCTGAGGCCTCACAACAGACTCTTTTTGGTACTCTTGGTACAAAATGGTACTCCTTTTCCTTGATCTTGAATGTTCCTCTTTGCACAGGCTATGTTCTGGATGCAGCATTAGAGCAACACACTGAGATGAAGCCACTGTACTTTCCTTTTTGTGCTTGAAGGAAGGAATGTTATGAGATCTTGAATGTTTATTTTGGAATAGCAACACCCCTGGATGTGCATTTCAATGTGTCATAAAATGTCCTGTCATGTGATGCTCACTGGATGACCACTGACTTGCTGCCTTTCCAGGCAGTCTCTGACCTTGCAAAGACCTACGTGGTTCTTGAATGCCGACCAAAACCAGAAGAAAGAGTAGCTGCAAGTTGCTCTGGCTTGCCCTCTCATTCACAAAGTAACATCCAGTGCAAAACTATGTGTGAGGGGAAAGACCGGTAACACGTAGTCCTTCTTGGTGTGGGTTGTGAGCTGCGAGTAGAGCCTTTACAAGTGGAGTTCTTCTGGGGACACAGAGTTTCATGAGTTCTGCAGGAATCATAGCCAAAGGGGTGGTGGTATGGCTGCAGGGCATTCGCTCAAGAACTGTGAAAGTCTTAGACATGGTAATGCAGAGCAGATGAGAGACTTTGTGGATACCTGGCTGTATTCCATGGAGGGCAAAGACAAGAGGTAGAGTAACACAGTCATTATCTGCAAAGACTAGCCCCTAGTCCAGTGTGTCAGTGGGTTGTCACTGAAGAATGCTTTTCAGTTGGACAAACCTGAGCATGAATTGTCAATTGTCGTGTTATCACACTGCCGTGTTAAATCATAATATATGGATATCAAAGCAATGTATTGATATTGCATAAGCTTTATATGCTAAATTTTGTCCATTTAGCTGTTAAATTTAGTAAGACATTTAAAATTGAAGCAAGCATCAACAAAACATGTCCTCATTATCTTTGGGTATTAAATTCTTACAGGATGCGTCCTTGGTAATATATCTCTGAAATCTTTATAGAGAATCTAGAGGGGAAAAAAAAAATAAAAAATACTGTGTGAGTCTGAGTGGTGTGAAGAAGAGTTATTATGTATGTCAGGTGTTGGGAGGAAGAGAGGGGTCTTTTGGAGACATCCAGTATTGGGGATGCTTAATAACAGCTTTTCATTCTTTCCCAAGGTAAGGAATCCTGCCTTCTTTGCTATAGCGTAACATTTATGTATCCTGAAAAACATAATCTGTTGCAATTAAATCATATGGTGATCATATAACATGTTTCAATTCAGGTGGTGAATTACTTCAGTTATACTGGAGAAAGTGGCTGCATGCATTTATTTTGATGAGAACGCTGATCTGGTAGGGTCTGTACAAGTACACAACAAAGACAGTCCAGTGACAGAAGCTAGAGTAGAGAATGGAAAAATAGTGCGTAATCATATAACTGACAACTCCTATAAAGCATACATATATTAATGTAGTTTTGCTGTAGAGGCAATTTAAATCCTAATGTTTCCTGACTTCTGATTTACATTAAAAAGAAAAAAGAAAAAAAAAAAACAAAAAAACCTCAACAAACCAAACCTAGAAAATCTTGTATTTTCATTCTCAAAAATGTAAGGACCATGCAGGGATTTTGTAGCCTTTAGGGGTGGTATATATAATCTAATTTTTTTTCTTGGGGTCAGGGGAATAATATTTGGTATTCCTGTGGCTATTGTCTTATTGTCATGCAGAAGGTATCATCATGAGAAACTTGGTTTATCAGCAGAGGTAGAACTAGAGAAGAAATCCTGTATAAAGCCATGTTGATTTACTGGAACCAAAATATTTAACGAATGCTTCAGCTCAAAGCTTCTGCCAGCTGATCTACTTGTGTCTTGAAAGGTTCCCTGGCTGTGTGTAAATGGATTGGTGAGATACTAGGAACCCTGTGGGTCACACTTCTAAAGATGTAACCTCTTGATTCACCTTTTGGACTGCTCAGTGAAAGCAGGTTACAGGTGGTCCTGGAAGCAGGCCTTTATGGTGCATGTTCTTTAGATTGCAGCTTGCAGGAGTCTGCTACTTTTCCTGGAAAACTTATTCACTATAAATCAAAACAAACAAACAAAACCTCTTAAATCTGTTTACAGGAAAACCAGCAACTGAAATGTTAATATCTAATATATGTCTGTGGAAAATGAGAGATTCAGTTTCATCAAATGATTACTGTATACACAGACATTGCATTTGGCCCGGAAGTCCCTGAGCCCGAAAACTGGAGACTGAGAAGGATACCCACATGAGGCACTGTGAACACCCTCTCCTTATACTCTTCTTGGGGCATCTGCTTCTGGCCACCGTTAGAGACAGGATATTGTACGAGATGGACTTTGTCTGACCTAGTAACATCATCCTTATATAATGTTCTAATCCACTCCTTTTGAAGACAATACTATTTGTTGTTTGTTTTGGTTTGGTTTTTGGTTTTTTGGTTTTTTTTTTGGTTTTTTTTAACTCATTAAACTTTACTCTCCTATTTTCTGACATCAGCATGGATTCTCCAGTGAGTTTCAGCCTCTCAGAGATGCTCAGCAGCTGGCTTGCTATTTTTGTCTTTCCTGATGGAAAAAAATAATAAAGTGAATCCACATCATTAATGTGTTAGTTTTCTGGCATCCACTAGCCAGTGATTCATAGACTGGTAACAGGGAAAGTTTTGGTAGGTCACTGTATTTAGGAGACTTCCTAGAAATTTCTTTCGTTTGTCTTTTAATGTCTTGGGCAAAATGGCTTCCACTAGCTTCTTTTATGAAGACTGCTCTGCAGTCTGAATACTTTCCCATTGGGAACTGTTTGCTGGTATTCTGTTGGTACAGACATGCCTTTGTGTTCATTCTTGGTTTAGAGATTCTTTCATCTATATTAAATTAGTGGAGAAATAAATATCAAGCAAGATGTCATATTAAACCTTTAAAAAAAACCCAACCAAGTATAATTGCTATTTTTATAATTGACTCTCCATTTTTTCCCTGAAATTGATCTTTATAAAATAAAAAAAATACACCGCTCAGGAACTACTTGGTGGCTGGCTGGCTGCTGAGCCCTATCTAACCCCTTAAAATTTGTAGGCAATTGCCCAGCTGACCATGGATGGATTGAATTTTAATACACCTTTCCATCCCAGTCCGTTGACATTCTGATTTGTTTTCACCAAAACAGGTTACTGAAACTGGTTTCTTAAAAGAATGGGCTTTCTCTTGGGTTAGACAATACGTTAAATTGTTGGATAGAATCATAAATGTTAGAAATGGGGGGGGGGGGGGGGAAAAGGGGGGCCCAAAAGAATGGAGGCCCTCTGAATGCATTTTTTTTATGGTTTCAGGTGACTTGAGTAATAAAATTTCCATGAAGGACTGATTTGCTCTAATGGCTGGGAGACACAGTTAGTAATGTTTACTTTTACCTTCTGTAGGGTCATAAACTTCCATTTTATAACTTGCAATTGTCCTATATTGACTAAGAATCTGTGGTCGTGACTCTGTTCTAGGGTTGCAAGTATTTCTCTCTCCTTATGCCTCACAGTGGAATAGGGAGACAAAAAGTTTACAGGACACTCATATGGAACAGTGGCATGAAAGATGTTGGAAAATTACTGAGCTAAAAGTTTTCACTGCGGGGCAGCCCCCGCCCCGTGTTGATTTAACTCTTCTATCTGCCTTTTCCCTCCCTGACTCTTCTACACCACTGCCTCCAACACACACACATACATTCACAACACACAACAGTTCACAACACACACACGCATTCACTCAACCATGTTTAAGGGATAATGCCTCTATTATTCCTGAACTTGTAGGATCTGGAAAACCTTAGGTTATATGGTCATGCAGTACACTTATACATGTAAATTTAAATAAAAAATAAATTAAATATATTCTTGACTAACAGATCAGTTAGATGCAAAAGCCATCTTGGGGGCTGTGTGGGGCAAGAAAACACTGATGTTCTCAACAGTTAGGAAGCATTCCTGATGCTCAGCCTAAATGTTCTGTGCTGAATTTTGTGTTGTCACTCCTGGTTATCATTCTCTAGTATCACCCTGAACAACCTTTCTTGATACTTTGTGTTTACACCTTCAAGGCTTGTAGCTGGTTATCATCCATCCCCCTCAGTTGTCATTTACCTAAGTTATACATATTTAGTTCTCTTAATCTTCCCGCATAAGTCAGTCCTTCCAGCCCATTAAGAATTTCTATTGCTCATCTCTGAATTCTATCTTTTCTTTTCCTTTTTTTCCTTCCATGTGTTTCTGAACACTTCCAGATGATCATAGCTGACAGGATCATTTTAGATGTGGATTTTCTATTGACACCAAAGGAAGGAGGTGTCTTTGATCTTGAAGTGACATACACACTATTGTATGTGATGTTGTCCACTATCATCTGAAAATGTCTTTTGACATTACTGCCTTTCAGCTTTATATGTCCTGTTGAACATTCAGACGTTTGCCTCTGTGGCTATTCTCCACCTGTATTTTAAGACCTGAATGAGGCAAGGTGCTGGGCATAGCTAATCCTCCCCAGCAGGGGTTCAGATGACGGAGCATGTTATTAAGGGGCTCAGCACCCTCTAGAATCTGTTGCAATTCATTCTGCATTCATCTTAATGTGTGAAATCTTTGTTGCTGCACTGTTTAAATTTAAGATCATATCTGCTTTGCTAGATAGCTCTTCCATCTTGATGGAACTGACATTTATCATGCACCTTCCTCCTGCCAGTCCTCAGCGCTTTGAGGGGTACACTGTTCATCCAATCTAATATGAACCCAATTCCCAAAACAAAAATTTCTCCTGTGAGGTCTATCAAATATTTAACTGAAGCAATCTAATATATACTCATTGTTCACTAATTTTTAAGCTAATCAACAAAAAAAAGTGATCAAAATATCTGTCCGGTAGTGATTATTACACACTTTGCCTTGTGTTGTCTGTTCATCAGGAAATTGTACTTCTTTCACTTCACCCTGACAAAAGCCCTTTTAAACCCAGTGTACTGAAGCCTTGTAAATTACACAGATCATGTTGTAATTAATTTCAGTGTTTCTTTTTCACTTCAAAGATTACATCTTTATACCTTCTGTAAAAATTGGAAGTTTAAGACTTAAATTGACGTACTGTTTGTTTTTAATTTCTTATCCAGGAACTCAGTCCCACAACAGTGGATGGGAAAGTGCCCCCGGCTGCAAGGGACAGTAGTGTTTCCAGTTTACTTTTTTGAGAGAATCTACTTGGGACATAATGTATTGAGAGTCTATGCAGGAATTTGTCCACATTTAAAAGAAGCAGAATGATAGGTGTTCGTAGCTTTGGGTAGAGTCTTGGGGAGGTTTTGTTTCAAGGCTGACCATTACTACAAACTATTTGTGTGTCTTTGGACAGACAGTTAAATCTTCTTCCAGCCATTGCATGCCTTGCCTTGTTTCTAAATAATTTATACTTGAGCCAGACGCTTAAAGCAAGCCTGTACAAAGCAACAATGGCTCCACTTAAAACTTTTTGCCAAAGAAGCAGTGGAGGCCGTTGTTCTTGATACCTACCTCTCTTCTTATGCTGTAATAGATAGGACTTTTGAGAAGCCTTTGCCATCGTTCTCCTGCCATACTCCCAGAACGCTCATTTCACCTTGCTTTCTCTCTCGTACATACCCACAGAGTATGTGTCTTGTGGTGCTCAGCCCTAAGTATATAGAGGTCTGTTGATTAAGATTACTTCATCTCTGGCTTCTTGCAGAAGAACTTGATCCTACTACATGCTATTCCACTGCCTATAGTTAATGAACAAGTCAAACTGCGAAAGAAGGGTAAAAAGAAAGAAATAGGAGATAAGAGACAAATAGTTGTTTGCTCCTAACATCGCTTAGAGGATAGAAAAAACTATTCAAAGTCAAAACATATGGAAAAAAGCATCTGGTTATGGGAGCCTGGATGTTAATTGTTCTGACAGCTGAAATTTGTCTCCAGAAATCTCATGAAGCCAGCTGGTATTGTAGAGTTTTCTCTGGCTCATATTGTGACTCTTACAAGTTTCTGGAGACTTCCACTCTCAGGATGATCATCTTGCAGGAGCAGCTGCTGCTTAAAGATTTTCATTTCTGTATCAGCTGGAATTAGGAAATACATTCTTTGTGGGTTTGGATTTGATCTGTAACATAAAAGTCCGAAGGTGGCTTCAGATGTACTTGCCTGAATTTAATCTTAACAAAACCCTGTGGAACTTAGCAAAGAGATTCTAATGTTGTCCCATTTATCGTTCTTGCATTCAAGGTGAGGAGAAAGACTGGATCATAAGTAAAAGAAGGGTATTGAGGTTGATTTTTGAAAGGTGTCTTAAAGGTTCACTCTGAATCTGAGCTTCTTGAATTGGAAAAACGTGGGCTGGAAAACTTGGTAAGAACAATAACTAGCTAGATAATTACAATAGTCTGCATCTGAATGGGCTAGAAATTGTCTAATAATAGCTCTTTTCTGCAGTTGTTTCATTACCTTTTGCTTTCAACCTTGAGCTGGAAATGTCAGAAGTGTATATTGACATATGTCTCAGAGAAGAAAGAATATGAGGCTGTTTGGAGCATGTACAAGTTTGTATTTAGAACAGGCTACTTGCATGTCCCTGAGACAAAAGCCTAAATAACTAAAAATTTGATGATACTATCAAAGATGTTCACTGCATGGCCCTGGCTTTTTTTAAGGGTGAAAATACCAAATTTTCTTATGTTTTTACAGTACAAACACATTTCCTGCACACAGAGTTGATGTTCTTTTTCCAAGAATGTTCCTCACCCTGGTGAAAGATAATAAGCAGTAAAAAAAAACCCCAAAACACGAAAACCTAACCAACAAACAAAAAAAACCCAACAAAGAACAACCACCACCCTATGTGGATGCAGAAAGGCAAGGCTTGGAAAAAGTTCTATGTGGCAGAACAGTCTAATTTGATTAAAGATGGTTTTGTTTAGGTTTGTTTTGCCCATATTCAAGGCATTCGAAGTGAATGTTGTCTGGAGACTAGTTGAGAATTCTTGAAGAAGTCTCCCCAAAAGAACTGGATCCAAAAATCAAAAACAAGTGAAGAAGGGGAAAAGTTTCTGAAACAGCTAAGTGTGTTAGAAAATCCACTCAGTTATTCATATGCTGCTAACAATAGAAAGAACTCAAAAGGCAGGACCCAGAACAGCAGGTACAGAGCCTAATTAATGCATGCACTCTAAGGAGGCTTAACCCATAACTTTCTGAATGCAAGTGGTAGTGTTTTCACAGCAGGATTGTTTCTAGTTGTATTCCCGACTTTAGCCAATGAATCGCAAGACAAAAACCCCACCTTCTATGTTTCCTTTATCACCACACTGGAAACAACAGCTCTTGAAGATTTCACCGTATTTTTTTATTATTATTAATTTTTTTCTGCGAACAGAAAGACGTCAGATTTTTCTTTGGAGTAATAGGTAGGTTGAAGTTAGCCAAGCTTAGAGGTAATCAGGATTTTGACTTAAACTTTACATTTCCTTACTGAGTAGAAGCTGCAACCTACTTATTCTCATCCTCACTTGAGTGATCCCTAGAGATTGGCCGTGACTTTATCACCAGTGACTAAGTTCTGAAATACTGGAAGCAGTCTTGCTTGGTCTGCACAACCACTTGATCATGCGTTTCACGTTGAAGTCAGCCTTTTTATACATGAAAATCAAAATCATGTCCTAATTGTTTGATGGATAGGGCCTGAGGGCGTGCATCTCTTCTTACAACATGGAGTCCACAGTTATTAGGCAACAAATGAGAAGCTGAAATGAGGCTGGTCTGTTTTAAAATAAGCTTTCTACTGTAATGCAAAGCATGAGATATTTGCAGGCCCCATTAGGCACACCAACAATCTCTTTGGTATACAACTACCTTATCCTACACTCTTACTTCTCTAATGGGTAGCCTATTCATTGACAATTTGCTGTGTCTATGGAACACCTGTTCTGGGAAGTAAAATATTCTGGATGGCTAGACTTGCAGAAACTTGAGCAGTGAATCTTGGGTTGACCTGGGCTTAGATGATCAAAAGTACCTCAGAAGTATCAGGATGAAGTTTAAAGCTAAAATATTGACAGTTATGGGAAAACAGGACCTTGTATATGTTATGTATATGTTATGTCAAATCAATGGTTCGTTCTGTACCTTATCTTCAGTGTACCCATCAGCAAAAGATAGTTCAAAGCAACTTGCAAGAAAGTTTCAAGACCCCAGGAGAAACTTGTCCTTGTGTGAATCAGAGCCAGAAACTGTTCCCTCATCCTGAGGAAAAAGGTTTGAAAGACCAAAAGCTTTCCCATTCTACAGTGGGATGGAGGCAAGGTAGAGTTACTTAATAAGAAATAGATGGACCCTCCAGGCTCTGCTAGTGACAATGCCATGTGCTCTGATGTGTAGAAGCCCTGGGCTTGAGACCCTGCTTGCTTGATTCAGATTAGAGTCTGGACTACTGACTGTCCTGGAATAAGTTCCTCTTGCTGTAGGCTTTGATCAGAAATTGTATCAAGGGGATGAGAAACACTTGGTGAAATACTTCGTTGAAACTTCCTATGAGAAACTTTGGCTTTTTAAAACTGGTGTTTTCATTAAAAACCTACTTGTTATCAAAAATCAAGATGAAACCATTGTCTGTGTTTTGTTGAAATGCTTACATACACTAACAGTTACTGAAGTCTCTCTGCTGTCTGCCTGGATGCTGCTAAATGTAATTAAGCACTGCTTAGTCTGAGGAAGGACTCTGATTTTGATTGTGCATATCCATGTCTCATTTTGAGATATCATAAATGCATTTTAAGTGAGCTAATATTGAGCTAATATTCCGTAAATATGCTCAACTTCTACATTTCCAGATTTGGACTCTTAATTTAGTTTTTAATATTGGTTCATGGGTGTATATGACCATGTCTTATGTATGCTTTTGCATACAGACTCCTATCAAGTTATCTATAGTAGAAAAATGACAGCATCATAATAGTTAATAGAAAATAACGTAAGAGGAAAAAGAAAATTAGCATTCCACACAGCAGGGCGTTTCGGATGTTAATCTGCCTTGCAATATAATTGACAGGGAAGCTGATATCTGGGAAGATTTTTATTCCTATCTTTTTCTCTAAACAGTTTGTGTTCAGTAGTTGTGCAGCAGGGGAGATGGAGAAAGTTCCAGCCAAGTGAGTGTTTTTTACCAGCAAAGATGTTAACTTTCGTCAGAAGGTAGTTAATCACTGGGAGAGAACCAGATGAAGAAATTGGATAAAACATTTCCCGTTCCAAAAGTCTTTATTGATTGTGTCCCCCTCAAGAAAATTCAGCTCAATCTCTGAAACCCTCAAGTGATTAAACCTTGGGCAGTCCACTGTAGACAGAGCAAATGAGAATTGTTTCAAAACGAGGCATGTAGAGCTAGGATAGTTAGAATGAAAAAAGATTTCTTTTTCACTTTGAAATCTTACCTGGGAGACGTAATCTGAGATGTTGATTTTAAGGCAAGAGTTTTCTTAAGTGTACAACCTTTCTCTGTGTAACAGGTCCCTGAATCTTGAAGCAAGGAACTGTTTTATTTTCAGAAGACCTCTCTTAAACACAAACCTAGAGCTTGGAAGGTGGGAGACAGATCTCTGGTCTGCCACAGATAACTTGTACACCCTGGTCTAAATGTTTTAAAGGTAATTAGGGCACAGAGAGACTGAAGAATAACTAAATGAGATGCTCAGAGCTGTGACCAGTTGAGATTTCCTATTTCCCAGAGATGCAGGTTTTTTTCTCTCAGAGCAGCTCCTCTACAAGACCGTAGCTATTCTTAAGTTGAAGCATGACCTCTAGCATGTGGTCTACAGTATGCAATATTATTATTCTCCTCTATTTTCTGCATACAGCATGAATGTCTTGGATAGTTGTGCTTGAATTGCAGTTTGCTTTCTTTAACTCCATAGTGTGCTGCTGGAGTAAAGCTCTTGGCTTCTCTGCCTTGGGCCTTTGGGAGGTTAGGTACATTAAAGGTGGTAGGGGAAAAGGTTCTACGGTAGTAGACACTATGAATTGATTTCTTTGGTCTTCCTTGAGTAACTGTTAACAGAAGGGTATCTTGTTCACTAGTTCACGTGTTATACAGGAGCCTAACATTAAATGATATAGGATGGCCAATTTACAAAACCTCACCTTTGAAGTTAATGAATATCATTTTAACTAAAACAAAGAAGCTAATTTATTGATTATAAAAAGAAAAAAACAACAAAATTCTTACAGCCTTGTGATAGGTTTATCTTTTCTTGAGCAATGATTCTGATTTTAGTTACAGTTAGAGGTATCAGAAGGGCTGTTGTTTCAGAAGTTATCACCTGTCAGCTGAGCTGTGGTAACTGTTTGAGTGCATACTCTATAATCACAAATGATTGTGAACATAAAACTGACTTAGACCATGTGAGCCAACCTTCTCAAAATCCAGGGTTGTCCTAACTGTTCTGGATTATCACCAGTCTATCAGATGTCAGTGGCTGAGTCAAGGATTCTTCCGAGAGAGGCAATAGATCATGGGTCAAATCACAAACCTAATTTTATGTTGGTGTAACTGCGTAGTTCTGCCGAGTTACATTCAAGCTCTCCCCTTGACTGGATTTACACCCCTGAGCTCAGAATTTGCTTTTGCTCTCGGCTTTCATCCAAGAGTCTTAAAGCATCTAACAAACTTTTTAATTTTCCCTCATAATGCCAAAGAGTAAACATAGGCCCAGAAAGATTAGAAGAAAGAAAGGCCTTCCCCAAAGCCTGTTGAAGCATATAAATGTGTTGTTTGTTTTTTTTTTTTTTTTTTCATTATATTTAGACTGGACCTTGTTCGGACAGACAGCAAATAACTGGAAATGTTCTGGTTATTGTTTAGCTCTTAGACAATGCCTCTGGGTCTAGATGTATGGAAAAGCTAAAGGCATGCATTGTGTGAGGTTATGTATTTCCAATGAAATCATAAGTTGTCACCAAAACACATCACACAAAGAAGGGGTCATAAGTCACTAAGTGCTTGTTCTTTGATCTAAACAATGGGCAAAGAGGAGAAACTGAGCCAGGATACCCATGGCTGTCTGCCAGAATAAAACAAAAAAGGGTGGAAAAGCCCTTAATTACAGTTATTAATAATCTCCAGTATACATCATCTTCATCTCCCACCATATATAACAAGGATTAATTAAGGTACAGATAATGCATATACTTGAGGTAACTGGGAGGTTAGAGGTGGCAGGTGGAATCTGATGCTGTGAACATGCAACCTTGAAGCTAAAAGCCTGCACCTGCGACGGTTGTGCATGGTTCTTACACTTGATATAGAAGACAAGCCTCTACAAAACTCCATTCCTCTCCTTTATGCTAGGTGAAATGAATGTCTTGTCATTGATGGTAGACCCTAAGATAACTATTTTTAAATAGCTAAATTTGAGTTTGGTGACCAGTGCTTTTTTAGCTGGTCAGAAAGACTTCACTGGTTTAAAATGGCTGAAAGTCAACTGATTCACTGAAATAATAAGCACTGAGATGTCAAGTGAAACTCTCTTTTCATTTGTCCCAGGATGAACTGGGTACTGGTGAGGTGGTTTCCAGAATTATTCTGTTCAGCTCAGAATGTGTCTCCTGACAGTTTTGCCTCCCAGGTTTGTGCAAAATCTTCAGGAGACTTACTGTGGGGTTGAAGTTGCCTGTAAGTATGATCATTATCCATCTGTATTCTATGCAATTATTATTTACCTTATTGAATTCCCTGGAGGTAAAATTAAAATAGAGCACTTTTTTTTTCTTTTTTTTTTTTTTTCCATCTCAAGCTCTTGTTTTTGTTTCCCCCTTCTCTTTAACAACCTTGTTTCCCAGGAGACCACTTGATACGTCCTCATGTTTCCAAGAGACTGCAGTTCAATAGGTTGAGAGTTAATTGCCAGCTGGGAGTTTCCAGATGTTTATGCGCTAGCCCAAAGAGCTGTCCACTGGTAGCAAATGAACAGCTGGAAAGACACAATCTGAACAAAGCATCTTTTAGCTGATTGACGTATGTCTGGAAAACTTGGCATGTTTGAGAGAAATGGAATTGAAATTAGGAACAGCTAGGACCAAGTCCTTCATTATCAATAATTAGTCAATTAGATATTATTTTTTTTGTTCAAATTCAGATATAATTCTCAAGCACTTTATTCACTCGGTCATTATCACCCACACAAGTAGATGACAGAAATAATGCATAGACTTCACCCTATCTTTCCTTAAGAGATGTGCTCAGAAATATTCAGTGTTGAACATGGGCTGTTCCAGGGACCTGGATTGTACAAATGATTTGTAATGGAATATGAAGCCTTTCACTCAGAAGTCAGATTCACATCCAGCCCAAACAGCTGATGGCAAGTGAGCTGCTTAGTTGAGCCACTTAAGAGTTTACTATCAAAATATTTTTTAGGTGTTTTTTTCAGTGAAATAAGTGATTCTGTCCACAATCAAAAGCTTCAGTGGGGAAAGTTTGTTGTTCTGAAATGGTTTTCCATCTGGGAAATCAAAATGAAAAAAATAACCCTTTTCACCAGTTTGACTTGTCTCTGTAAAACCCAATATAGATGCTTCATAGGACATTATTTTAAGACTCAGTTGTTTAGGGCTTTGTATCCTGTAGTGTATCCCATAGCGTTCAGTGATGTGTTCATTAAGCAACGTTCTCCAGGAAGGAAGAATATTTGGAGGGGTCATATGGATGCACATTGAAAGAGGTAGCCTAGGAAAAGTAACACCTAAAAGAGGTGCTACAGCTGTAATTCCATTAAGCATCGCAATACAAAGCACAGATCAAGTATTTTGATGTTTCTAAGGGCAGGGAGGCATTTTATTGTCTTTCATCCTAATGTATAAAGATCTGAAATATGGAAATTCTTGCAGGTTAGAATAATAGATAAGGTTTTGTTGTTGGTTTGTTTTTTTTTTTTTTTGTCACAAACCGCATATTAATGTTTTTAAAATATATTACTTTAGCTTATGCTGGATTTATGCATTATAGAGCAATCTTGTGATAAGTAAAAGGAAGACAAAAAAACCCACAAAGTGGCTTTTTCAAGTTCAGATTTGAGGCCTATTGTGAACATTAAGATCTACTTTATTCCAACGGCCCATTGCTGGGATGGAACTTCTTTACTGCCTTTAAACAATCAGGTTTAACTTAAAGTAAATGAGGTAATATTTTTGCTAAATAAATTACTTTTTGCCCAACAAGAGTGGGACAGAGTGTAATTCATATGCATGGCATCTTTAAGAAGTAAAAGAAATACCTCCACAAACCATTTAC
This sequence comes from Charadrius vociferus, assembly GCF_000708025.1. Taxonomy (NCBI): domain Eukaryota; kingdom Metazoa; phylum Chordata; class Aves; order Charadriiformes; family Charadriidae; genus Charadrius; species Charadrius vociferus. The sequence continues at coordinate 208,684 of NW_009648165.1, read as the reverse complement.
TGCACCTGAAAAACATGTTTTTTTTATTTTGTCTGACCCTGTGAGAGACTAGATTTTTTTTTTTTTTTCATTTCAATGTCTTTCTGTCCTTAACACTATGTTTGGGAAATCAGTGATATTTTGACACATTCTCCTAAGTATTGTTTCTGGGAGTTTGGTACTTCTACCACTTTCACAAACATGTTTGGAGAGGACTTAACAGAGGTTTCTCCCTGATGAGAACTTACCCCCATGCATACTTTATGTGGATCTTGGAAGGAAACTTTGTTCCTTGAGAAAGGAATAGTCTTCTGTCTACTCAGTCTGAATTCCAGTCATGATATGATAGGAGTTGCAGGACATTTTTACCCTGAACTGTTGTCATGGCCATCACAATGAGGAGAAAAATATAGCTATCATTATGGGAGCTTTACACTGCATAGTTTATCTCTATAACAGTGCACTATGATGTGCCTAATTAGACTGTATCAGCCGCTCCACGTCTGCTACTAAAGGGAGATTTTCTTATTGTGTCTAGTCAACAGAGAGCTCTCAGCCTGTGATTTAGCACTGAAATTAAATTTGAGCATAGTTTTCCATTTGATTATCAAGCTATGGGTGACTTCTAAGGATCCTTTTCAAGCCATTACTTCCACTAGCTGTAAACTCTCTGCCACAGTTTCTTTGTCTTCCCTGGTAGACACAGACTAACTGAAAACTCACCCATTTAAAGTTAGAGGGGAACAAATCCAAATAATTCCAATTAAAGTATGTAAACTTTTGCTGTTGTTTAGTTCTCCTTCCTTGATTGTCAGCTTCTGCTTCTGAGTCTCAATTATTGAGACATAATAAACGTGATTGGCTTGAGTAAACTCAAAGGAACAAGACCTTCAGAAAACAATATAGGGTAAGAAATAGGGCAAAAATAGGTTTGGTTTGTTTGGTTTGTTTGTTTTTTTTTTTTTCCATGCCAAATTGGAACATTCATCCAACTTGTAGCTTCATTGTGAGAGGAGTATGTGACTTCCACATGACAATCTTTAAGAAACTATATGTGTATGTTTACAGAAAAAAAAAAATAATCTCCATAGTCTCTTGTGTGTACTAATCTATTAAAAACATTGTAAAGAATAAAAGAACAAGTGCGTATTTCTTCAGTAATATTGTCTAAGGAATCAACTTGGATAAAACAGTGAACATTGTGTGGGCAAAAAGATCACAGTGGTGATCAGAACTGAAACAAAAATTCATAGTCTAGTGTTTACTCACCTGTTGCATACTTTTTTATATGCATGGGGAAAAGATGTCTGGGTCAAGATGAGGTTATCGGACACGTTTGTTTCTTTGGCAGTCTCTCTGTACTTGTGCTGCTCTTAGAAGATGCCCACAGTTTGATGGACATACTGCCTGAACCTTGAAAGATATGATACCTCAACTTCAAGGAGCTGGCGAGGTTGCAGACGTTCTGTAGTAACTTTGGAGAAAATGTCCTGTGCATAACAAGCACTTCTTTTGCTGCAGGAACTGGCAGGTTTTCAGTATACTGCAGTAAGAAAGAATAATCTTATCACATCAGACACACACAAAACTGACTTAAGACATTGCAACATTGACCAGGTTTACCAGAAGGCAAGCATGGAAGCGGCGAGAGAAGGCAGAGCAGGGGTTTTGCTCTGCCCTACCACGATAGGGCTTTAGCCTTTGTAGTTGATAACTTTTTGGAAGAATCAAAAACATGATCCATTAGAGCATCTCTGAAGTTCTAATGATCTGTAAAGCAACATGGGTGTTTTGGACTGATTGTTTTGGGTTTGCTGTGATTGTCTTATGCATGGCTGGAAGCCAATGAGCCCTTGCAACAGCAAGTGCAGGGTGGCGGCGTTCTGGTGTGATGCAAACAGGGAGACTACTTGTGGATGCAAGTCAGGCTAAACAATAGGCGTAGTCCTCTGCAGTAGGAAGTCCCAAGTCCTTGTATGCCCTTTACTTGAAGTGCTTGGTACAAAAGAAGGGCATGAGACCTTCAAAGTGATATCACAGTAGGGGGCTTGTTCGCAGTGCTGCTACTGGAGTGTGAGTGGGATCTCATGCCCTACCTTGCCACCATGTGGGTGCTTTGAGATCCATAATCCTGTAAAGCCCTCTGTATTTGACACTTAAGCATGTATTCAAACAAAAATAAGCACTCAGAGCCACACTGTTGCTCACTTTTCATCAGGACTCAGAGGAAATGATGATAGCTTAGTTTCTTGACTCTTTACTACTAACCTACCAAAGAGCGATTTTTATGATTGATTTACTGGGATTGGGGTGATGATGGGAAAGCGGTTTGCTCTATGTCTTAATTTTAAACAGATCACCTATGAAACATTACTCTTACTGAGGTTTTGTCTTTTGTTCACAGGCTGTGCCTTCCTAACATACTGCGAAAGGGAGTCTGCTCTAAAGGCCCAGAGCGCACTGCATGAGCAGAAGACACTGCCGGGGGTGAGTCCAGATTGATAACTTTTTGTTGGTGTTTTTCTTTTTTTTTTTTAAAATCTAAAATGGGTTACATATGGAATTGTCATCTTGGGTTTGGAAGCGTAACGTCTCTGGTTGCTCGGATGATTCACTATTTGCATTGTGCTAATAAAATCAAGATAGCACCAACCCACCCAAACGGTTTCCATGCACAAAATGAAAAGCTTTTTGCTCTTATCAAAAGTCAGGAAAACGGTAATTAATTGGTTATGGGCTGGATTCTACCAGCCTTACTCAGCTGAGGAAATGCTTTAGGATTCTGACCACTACAATGAAATATTAGAAGTGCTCACCAGGTGCTACCTCTTACTATTTTTCTTCTCTGAAGCAAGGTGTGGCAGCAAGAAATCAAGAAACAGATCACATTATTGAGTTATCACAGAATGAAAACATATTCCTGATGGGAAAGTGGTTTGACTCAGTTACTTTAGTATTCAAGCAGCTGTAGCAGATTGGAAAGGCGGTGAGACAAGGAGAAAAGAGAGAGAGGAGAGACGAACACAAGATAATGAGGAAAATTATTCACATGAGCAAGATCCAAGGTTCAGACAACACAAGCAGAACTAAAAATAGAATCAGCATTATGTGGGGAAGACCTGCCCTGCTGGGATGGGTTTCCAGTTTAGCAGTAACCGGGAGGAGGGAGGGAGAGATAAGGAGACTATTTAGATTCAGCCAGGGTACATGGATTTGAAACAGTGGAGTGCAGCACTCCTGTGGTTTGAATAGAGCTGGTTTCACAATGAAACAAAAGTCAGTGATCAAGCAATAAAAGTGGGATCCTGAGGGTTACAGGTTGCATCTAAACTGGGAGGAAATTGATCCAAAAGTCTGCCTTTATTAGTTGGTGTTGAGTGACTGAGTCTAGCGCACCCATAACCTATCTTTCTACAAAACCTAAGACACATCACTTGCTCTATGTTTCTGAAGAAAGTGTTAGTTCTGCTCTGCTTGTTTCCATCATTCTGCGTCTATTTACCTATCTCTATGCCACCTTGCCAGTATGGAGATGCCCACGCACTTGCTCATCTACATCTATCTTTGCTTTAAAGGCCATACCTTATGTAAATATATACATACTTCATTCCCTAAAAATACATTTCTGTCAGCTGACAACTCCCTCTGAATTATTTTTTCTAGAAATTTGTTAGCCACAGATTGAAAGTATCTTGATTCTTGTGGTTTATCTTTTCCCATTTCCCCCCCCCCCAACAGGAGATGTTTTCTTTTTACTTCTTTCTCCTCTGAAAGATAGAACTGGATGTACAAAAAATGAAAATATATTGACTAGGGATGTTTCATGTAACATTTTACATGAATTTTTTTGAAATATGTTTGAAATCAAGTATGCATTTATCAAAACTAGAGATACGCTTGTGATGAATAGGGTGTGGTGTATTTAAAAGATATTAATTGGAATTCCAATTGTTTTCACTGAGGCTGTTTGCTCTCTTCATTAAGAGCCGGACCACTTCCTTGCATATGGAGGTCATATCTTCTCTGTGAGGTTAAAATCTCATTCTGAAGATGTGTGATGGGAATATCCTCAAGAAGACAGTGAGTTAGTGAGACTAAGGGCTCAGAGTTGGGGAGTGTTTGGTCTGGTTTTTTTGTTGTTTTTTATTATTATTTATTTATTTATTTTACTTCTTGTATGTCCACAGTTCTGAATCTCAGTCTGAATTTTCGAATCACAAAACACTTAAAGTCAAAACTGTTGACTTGGATAGTGGCAAAATTCAACCAGCTTTTGTATTAGGATCAAGAATTCCTTCAGAGGTTATACTGAATGATTCTAGACTACAGGCAAGACATTGCCTCATTGTTTTATGTCATTTCTATCACATATAACCTATACTGGCCATGCTGACTTCAGAAGCCTTTTTGTTTTGTTTTACACTTTGAGGTGACACATCAGGATCTGATTGAATTGGCAACAGTGAAACCTCTATCTAAAATCACAACCAAATTTTTGAGAGTTCTGAGCACTGACTTCTCTCATCCCTTTTATTTCCAGTTCTGTTTGTCTCAGGATAAAGGTTTACTTTCCACCAGCAAACCCTCTGCATACAGATTTGTGCCAAGTTTCTGAACTCATCTTCTGAATGATGTCACTGTAGTTTATTTAAGGAAACCAGCCTTGTCTCTTGATAAACTATCATGCCTGGATACTGTTTTATGGTTCCTATGTGAGTAGCAGAAAATTATTTATGATTTACCTGACTGTTCTTGATAACATGCACCAACAATATCAAGCATAGTTCATCACCATAAAATAAAAAGCACTCATAAGGTCAGGGGTCTAAGTCCTCATTCACATGAGTTCACAAATGACACATATATAACACCTTCTCTTGACCCTCTACTGTCTGTGACACAAACAGCACTACTGAGGAGGTATCAAAAATAATTAACAAACCTTGTATCAGAAAAAAGAAAATAGTACTACAGTGAGCCATCAAATCAAGACACTTCTTTCCCATCCCCCAGTAAACTGTGTATTTAACTGCTCTTGCAAGCTCTTGTTTGTGTTCTTTGTACTGTAAAACACAGAATTGAGTCATTTTTAATAATATGCACATGAATGCTGATGTATGGAATAGTGAGGCATGAGGAGTTCGTGTCCAGATTCAGACGCTTTGCCTCTTAGCTATGTATCACTTTGTTTTTAGTGGAGTGGCTACATGCACATATTTTACAGTAATTACTTTCTGGATGTGCTTTGTAAGATGACAGAAATATGTTTCACATATTTTTATGTTATATGTGGGACATAAAGTCATCTTGTGGAATAATCAAAAGACTTCCAAGCAGGTATGTGTTGATTAATAAAGTCTTTATAGCACTTTGGTTTTGGGCGGGAAGGAATAGTGACAGATATTTTGAAGCAACAAGAATGGAACTTAAAACATAAAATTATTAGTTAAATATTCTTCATCTAAACGAATTAGGCTGTTTTGGGCAGTTTGAAATTGTCTTGCTGAAAAATGAAGATTAACGTAGCAGGGTGTGTATGTATGTGTAAAGAGCACTTCGCAAGTGTCGGACAATTCAAATTCTGGCGTTTACTTGTGATTGTTTATTTTACATATAATAGAGTAGCTGGATGATGAAGTATATTAGTTCTTTAATAATTTATAGAAATGCCTTGATGTTGCAGTAATTACATTAAAGGTCACAGATCAAAGATAATTTGGTTGAGTAGCTGTGATGGTTTCTCGGAAGCAATCAATATTGCTGTCCGTGCTGCTGATTTCACCAAGGGGACTGCCAGATTAAAGGAGGCTTATTACCAGACAGACAGGCACAGGGGAAATCAAGAACAGATTGGAGAGATGCACTATTCTCTTTACCCACCTATAATTAACACTGTTCACCATAATCTGCGCTAATCCTTCATAGTGGGAAACCACTTTTTTTCTTTTTTTTTCTTTTTTTTTTTTTTTTTCCCTTCAACATTATAAAAAGCAAATTAGGCAAGGAATAGTAATTTGGGGGAGCAAGAGAGAAAGTAGAGAAAGTAAAAGTTGATTCACCCTTGGGATTTATGCTGCTGTTATATCTCTCAATGACAAAATGCAATATCAAAAACACAGCCCCTGGTCTTGGGGAAAGCACAGGGAGGGCGGGAAAGTGATCTAGACAATGACAGTGCAGGGGATGTGAGAATGATCTGCCTGCAGATTTGGTATAATATTATCTATTTGCCCCACAAAGCTCCACAGGAAATTAAATCAGGGAAATAAAACTATATTTTAAGTGTAGTCATTTTGATTACAAATTATAGTGAAGCCAACTTTTTCTCCCCTTTCTTTTTTCTTTCTGAAGCGAATGGCAGAGGATAATGCTGAGAAATGTAATTATGCTATCAAGATCTACTTTTATTTATAGCACAAATAAACTGAGCTCATGTATGATAAGCACAGCGGCATTTTTTTCCTCTATTTCTTTGTGGCTCTCTTAGGCAATGGGAGTGAATAGTGCCTTGGTTGGAGGCACTGCCTCTTTGCATAATGTTAAAACCTCCCTGTAAGACTTGCAAAGAATAACTATGAAATTAAGTAGCTAAGAAACTGTTAACCTCAGCAATCTGTGGGGTTTATTCAGGCTGGGATATAGGCTGGGTTTTCTTACTGTATCTATTCCTGTTGAATGGCAGAGTGGTACTACTAATATGTTAAATTTCTCAGTCCATAACATAATTAGTTTTCTTCCTAACTGTTCTGATATCCTTTGTCTCTTCTGCCATCTAGAAAAAATTAATTCTGCTGTATTCGTCATATGCAAAAATATGTATCTTTAACATTAGAAGACAGGTGACCTCATAAAACTCATATTAAACTCAGTTTAAAACAAATAAACAAAACCTCTTTAATGAAACTAAACTTGTACTTAGTTTAAAAGAAAATATAAAAACTTGTTCAATGTTATTGGTCTTATCTGGCTCAAATTCGTATGTATATGTGAGGAAAGACACCTGAGTATGGGGGGAGGAAGAGAGTGTCTTGCAAAATCTGGCCTCCGTTGAATCCTTGTATTAAGGTTTAAATGAGACATAAGTGTCATGTGAACTTCAGAAGTCCTGCACATATAGCATGAATTTCACTGTTCAAGCAGACTTTGTTGTAGTTTGACAGTCTTATGGTCTTTTTTAATGTTTCAAAGCTTTCTCCAAAAGCTTGTTAGAAAACCATTAAACCACATATCGCCCTGCACACTTTTTTATGCCAAAAATGGTATTATATTCCCACACCTTCCCATTTCAAAAGTTTTCTCTGAACACACAGTCTGCTCACCATGCCCTTTAGATTTTGAAAGAAAACACATTTAATTGTTCCCTTGGGAGAAACATGTCTGTTTTCTGAAGTTAAAAATGAAGATGAAAAGGAATAAAAACAGATTTGAGGTAAGAGACTTGCAAAAAAACAGTCCTGTAGAAATCCTCCAGTGCTTTAAAATCTTTGGGTGTCAATGTCATGGTTAAAAAGATTTATTTTATTATTTTTTTTACCCCTTGTTTTCTCCTTCTGACTGACCAGCCAGTAAAAGGACTTTTGGATCTTGGTTTGGGGAAAGGAGGGGACAAGAGAGGGAGAGGAAACCATGTGCACATTCCATTTGCTAAAAACCCCTGTAGTTTGACAGTGCTGTTCTGTTCACCAGATGAGATGAAACACCTGGGTCCTATCTGCTTGGTAAACATTAAAGTTCCATTTCACTAGTTAAAGATAGGCTTCTGTATCCCTATACAGCAGCCTCTAGAATACAAAGTAAACTCTCTCTCTCTGCCACCCAGTCCAAAGAGCTTTGGAGGAAAAGGATATAGTGTGAGCATTCTGACAGAACCAGGATGTTGGATGCATGCTGTTATCTCAGCTGAGACTGGTATATTCATCACATTTGTGGTGGCTAACCAAGCTTAGCTTGATATGCAAAATGGGAACAAGGCTTCTCAGTTGTGTTTGAGATCTGGCATCAATTGAAAAATGGTGTGCAGAAAACAAATTTTAAAGATAGCATTGTCTTGTCTTTCTAATTTTACACCTTTGGGCTCTCAAAGGATGATTTCTCAGTTATTCAACAAAAGCTTTTGCTGGACCTTCATTTGCTTTATGTGTTATTCAATTACAACTTTTCTCTCTGATGTGTCTGCCATAGGAGGATCAATCTAATTTTATGTACAACTGTAAAGATGAATGATAAGTAGAAAGGATTCAGGCAAGTACAAGATGAATAAATTATAAAGGGCAAATGATGACAGGACTGGGGGTCCCAAGAGACAGTGATATGATAACAGAAACTAAAGGTGAATTTATGATGGATGTTTTTAGCATGTACTGAGGCTGTTAATTCTTCAGGGTAGTTTTACAACTTCTTGTGATTGGAGCAATCAAAGTATTTCATTTTAAAGAGATGCTGTATATTTTCACTTGTCTGTTCTGCATATTTGTATGTATGGCTTCATTTCTATGCATAGCAGTAAACTCCCATAGGCTAGTCAAGCCTACCTTCCATCAAAGGGCCCCTATTCTCCAAACCATAATGCCACTGTTTATGCATAAATAAATAGATAATGTGTAACGATTTGAGGGCAAACCTGGATCTCAGCAAAAAAAAGAAAGTTTCCATTTTCATAGAACACAGCAATCGAATCTTTTCAGATCCTGCAAGTAGCTGAGCACCCTCAGCTGCCTTCAAAGCCAAGCCTAGGGATTGAGTTAGCTCACAGATCCCTGATGAAAAATTATATATAACAAGTTTCAGGTAGGTCAAATTTTAGGCTTAATCTACTTCAAGAGCAGCTGATGCAGCATCATAAAGTTAGAAGCAAATCTGATCTCAGAGCAGTTCTTGATTGCATTTCATTCATACTCTTATTTCTATCTCTTGTTCCTTATTATTAAGGATATTTGCATGAAAATGATCTTTTTTCCTTCCTCTGAAGGGTTGTCTCTTGTCTGTGAGTAATGCTTACTCTGGCCTACATTTGTGAATGCCATGGGTTTGATTCTGACTTCATTTACACAAGTGTAAATCAGCAGTGATCTGATTGAGGTCAAGGGATTTATATGGCGTAGGAAAGAGCAGACTCAGCTATATTTGTCACTGCTGAAATGATGTCATCGTGAACAGTACCATAGCTCTAAATGAGGAAACATATTTCTACCAAGAATATTTGCTTCTGAATATCTGATCTCACAAAATGCTGAGCATCCCTGACACCTGATGGGCCATTCAGTAGCTTCCGTGGGCTTTTTACTAGAGAGAGGTGCCAGCTCCAAACTATAGGAATTAAAGATGGTTGGTGTCTTGGTGTTTCAACAGTGTTAGCCATTAGATATTAACAAACCCTAAACACTGGGATTTCCAGTTGGGTCGCCCTACTGAATCCAGCAATGATGGGATATGCCCAGGAATAACTTGCAAGCAGTAAACCTCCATGTCTCATCCTGTGTTGTCAGTCACAGAAAGACAGAGGAAGAGAAGAACAGGCACCCTTTAACAGTTAATTTACTTTTCATCTGTTCAGTCATATGGATGATACTGTGTGACATCACCAAGTCCAGGGGTCGTTGTTCATAGACTAACCTTTCTATAAGCCTTCACTTCCCGTATTTGTGCTATATAGTAATGGAGAAACATGTGCTGATTGTGATCTGTAATGCAAGGCCAACATAAGCTTTCAATAAAGCACTTAGATGAAAGTGCTGTATAATTATACGATTTGAACTTCCACCTGTGGCAGTATGCCCACCTGTACCAGTCTACTTTTTACCAGGTTTACCAGTGGCAGCTGTACTGCTCATAGCTTACATTGGTGTAAGCTGTCTACCCTGTGTTTCTTCATGCAGTGGATATATGTCTTTAAATCCTTCAGATACTCAGTGAGACAAAAGTAGCTTTGTTTTGTTTTTTAAAGTATAAAGGTTGAAGACCATACACAAGCATGATGGATAGAGTATAAACGGCTCCCGCAAAAAATATTATCATTGAAACCCATAGAGGTGTGTATGGGTCTAGTTTAACTTAAATAGCATGTATAATAGCAACAAAAACACAAAACCACAGACCTGAATGTTGTGGAGCAACTACATTCCATGACTGTGATTCCGGGGGTGATTATACAATAAGGACTCGAATCTTGCCTGAAACATGATTTCTGTTAGTGTTACTTATGCTATGTAGGTTAGGAACATCTACGCATGCTGAAAACACTTTCAGTTGCAGTGTGGACAGACTGCAAACCTTAACATGTGAAATCCAGCCACTGGCTGCAGATCTTTTAAAAAAGCTGTGTATCCTGTATTAAGGAGTCTAAGAAGATGATTTGTGCAGTAAGTTTAAAACTCTGCTTAAAGTTAAGAACACCTTTCAAAGAACTAGCTGAGCTGGAATGCTTTTGAGGGTGGCAAAAACTGTCCCATCTCTCCACTTACAGCTAACTTTTGATAGCACTCGACAGGATGTAACCCATTTAGCTTCTGTGCTTCACTTCTGCTGTGCTCTTACTTTGGCAGGGAGAAAGTGGTGAGGAATGACTGACCATGAGATTGCACTATCAGTTCAGGCAAGTAGATATCTTAAGTGACTTTGCTCTGTTGAGTAGCTGCAGTGAGAGACTTACAGTGGCACTGCATGTTTGAGTTGCTGCACTTGGCAGGTTCCCAGCAATGTCAAATCTCTCTGATTAGTTTCTGTAAGTACAAGGACAAAATTAAGCCTAACCTGTTTTTCAAAGAAGAAATGTGCATTTCCCATTTTTTTTCTTTAATGGGAACTTCTTATATCTTGTTTCCCATACTTTTTCTCCCCTCCCCTTCCCATCGTCACCCTTTAAAAAAAAAAAAAATCTTTTTAAAATACAATTCCTTTTAAAAACATGGTTTAAAACCTTCCAATTTCTTTGAGTTCTGTACCATGTTTTTACCTTGATATGCATATCTTTTCAGCATCAAACGAATCCTATGGTGCTTGCTAGAATGAAGTTGTTCCCTTCTTTTGCCCTTAGGTATGGTAAACTACAAAACTCAAAGCCTCTGCTACTTTCTAGTACATATTTTCTTTGGCATGTTGCAAAAAATGACTGGTTTGATCTCTGGCTTTGTAGGCAGGTTATGGCAGAGCAAGTCTTGTCTAGCTATACCTAATCCACTCCCAGCTCAGGTTGCTCCTTCAAACAGATGGAGTGAATTTATTTTTTTCTTGTTCTGTTAATCACTCAGTCATTTCTATGCTACTATACTGACTTTGCATGGTATATATGTAACTTATCAGACATGCTGGCATAAGTTTCTGATTTCATTTATAGCTTTGAACAGTAGAATAGCATTTTGTTTCCAGGGTGGTAAAATTGGAATCAGATTTTCTGGGTCTTTTTATTTATGGCTGACTTACTGTCAAGATCTTCCTTGGTAAACATCTGAGACATTGCTTCTGTCTTCTGCTTTACTTTGTGGTGTCCTTTCTCAATAAAGTCACACTAGTGCCTCATGTCTGGCTGAAAAGCATTTTCTCCTTCTTTTCTCCTCTGTCCCATCTCACTCTGCATGTCTGTCCTCGCCATCTCTTATCTCCTTTGTAGATTTGCTGGAAACATTACACTGTGTTCACGTAATGCCTGCCTGGTGAAATGATTTGAGATTACAGCTGCTGAGGAGGAACACTGTTCTTCCCAACTACTTCTGCCTGGGAGATCACATATTTTTTTCCAGACAAAGGGAGCAACTTAAGTTACTGATCCTTTTCACGTTTTGTGATGCTACATGTGTATAGATAGCAAAGTTGGCTCGTGTAAATCCGATGTTTCTTGAAATTATGAAGCTTAGTGTATGTAAGCTTTTCAGTGTATGTTCACGTTGCCCAAGAGAAACAAGGCAGCCAGGAGAGGATTGTTCATGTGATGTTCTCTTGCCTGTTCTTCCTTAGAGCAACTGGGGAGTGACTAGGGATTGATTTCTGTGCCCATGCTTATCCTGCACAGGGGAAGGGAGGTGGGGTGTGTGCCAGGGTGCGAGCCTTGCAGGCTAGCTCTTTTGGTGGTAGCAGCCTGCTGCTCCAAGCTTGTTATTTTTTCTACCACCGCACCTTCACATTGCTTGATATTGCACGCATTTTCACCTGGGAGTGGAGAGGTTAAGACATTCCTGGGAAAGGTGGGCACAACATGTCACTAGCATCCAACAAGCAGACTGCTGCTGAGGGGATCCTGAAAAAATGTGTATATTTGAGGGCTCTGTATGTTTTTTGGAAACTATAGCACAGGCTCTACAAATGTGGATGCACTACAAAGAGCAAAATACAGATGTGACACCCTTCAAATACACTGTCTCGTGTCCCGGTGGAGGTCCTAGATTTATCTGTATTGTTGTGTGTTTCTCTTATATTTTTATTCTGTTAAGCCTTAAACCTTTTCCATCAGCACTCTGAACCCAAGCTGCCATAGCACATTGGTAATGCCTCTGAAGTGAGCCTGTCCAAACTAATTTCATTGTCCTTGTTGAGTGAAGTGCAACAATTAAGCAGACAGCACAAATGAGTCCAGATAAATTGGGTATTTACAATTATTTCAGTTTGGATAATCTAATGTGATGTTCATTGTGCAGCTAAGAAATATGCTTCCCAGTGAAGGGGGGTGTCTCATTCTGTACTGTTGTCTGCTGGGTGTAAATTCAGAGTAATTCCATGGACTCTTGCAGAGTTTAAGCTCCTTTACACCAGTGCAGCTCAAATGAGAATCTTATCCTCTTTCTTTAGATGCCCTGTAAAGCTGCCTCCCTTCAGCTGTGCTTGCACTTTAGAGATACAGCCAGGGGAGCTGGAAGGTCATTTCTTTTCTTTTCCTAGACCAGGGTTGTGTTGTTGAACTTGTTCACTTTGGGGAATCCAGCTTTCTTTAAGCGCCTCTTTGCTCTCCAGCACTGAAACTCTTGACTGACAACTCAAGTTACTCTCCAGATCTGGCATTGCTGCTGACTTTCTGGATAGCATTGCAATCAGATCCCCTCATTACCAATGCCTCTCTTTCTTGGTATTAGCACCTTGGGGCAGTATTCTGGCTTTCCACCAATTCCAGCTGAAAACTCATAGCAATCCCAGTTGAAAGGCAGGGGATTTATACCAGCAGACTGACACTAAAAGATCAGATCACTGCTACTTTCTGCTTCATTTCTTTGCAGGATACATTGCTTCTCCTTCTCTCCTCCTGTTGTCCCCCGTCCCCCCCTGCTCAAGCAACACACTGTGTTGCTGGGCAATCTTCACCAATTTAATCACATTTGGGCCCAGTGTTTTTCCTGCAGACCCTGGAGTGTGCAGTGCTTAGGCCTTGGTTATTAGTTTACACAATAAATGAAGCCCATTAGAAGAGGATAATCAGGGCTCGGAGAAGGCCACCTCACTCGTTATCTGAGGAGGTTATGTTAAGCCTCTGTAGTTATTAATCATACTTTCCCATGCAGATAGCTGAAGATTAAGAGTCACATTTATCCTCTTTGCTCCTCATTCTTTCACACTGATGTTCAAACACTCTTTATAATCGTTGTTATTATGGTTATTCATAGCCCCTCCACGCAGCTAGGACTGTTCCAGGGACATTGCCTGAAGTCTTGCACCTATCTGCGGTGGCTTGATGATACAGATCAGAGCCACTGGAGGTCTCTGCATTTATATCTCGGAAAACATCCTTGAGAGTCCTAGAAAGTCTCTGCTAGCTGTTATTGAATTCCACTATCTTGTCCAGAGGCCAAGTGAGTTCTTAACAGAAGCCGACACTATTATAAGAGCCAAGTTTAACAGCAGCCCTCTTGATTTCACTTGCTTTGACTTTTAACACCAGCTCTAACCTTGAACTTAGACTAAGATGATATGCTACCCTGTGGCTTTTTGAAATCAAGCCTAATGCCCTTTTAATCAAAGTGAATGACCCCTTTTTCCTTACTTAATTTTTAAAGTACTTGAATCAACTGGGATAAAATCAGATCTGTACCAGGTGGACTCAACAGTGTTTAAAAAAAAAAAAAAAAAAATCTTTTTAATTTTTTTTCCCCTAGAAATATTCCTATCATTCTCTTTCTGGTAGCCTGCGTGCACAAATGCACACACAAAAAATAGCTTCACAGAAAACCTGCATCAAAACCCAGGTATTTGGGGAAGACAGTTGGAGACTTTTCTCCCCAGAAAGACTTTAGTCATGGAGCATTTGCTTCAATAAAATTACAGTTACAGCAACAGTTAGCAACTAACTTCATTCAGCTTACAGTGACTGCACAACCATTCAGCTGCAGGTTATATCACTGTACAACTGCCTTCATCTGCTTGCACACCCATTCCTTTTATTTGTGTCCACTATCAGCTCTATAGAAGCTGTGCTCCAATTTTCTTCTTGTTCCACTTAATGAAAACTGTTTCTGAAGCAGGGGTTATGTCAGTGATATACAGAGATCTTAAACCAGTAAGTCCATAGTGTATCTCATAAAAAATTAAAATCACCAGTTCATCCAGTTGCTAAAACCAGGATTCACTCTTTTGAACCTGGAGTGTGAGTTACTATACACGTCAGTTTGCCCATCCTAAAATTACTTTTCAGCCTGCAAGGAAATGCACACTTCCAGAATGAACAGTTAGTTCATACCATTTCTCCTTTGACTGAAGCAAATAGAAGTCCTAACCCTGATTTCTCCTTAAGAAGTTTAAGTGCAAGTGGGTCTGTTCCCCTCACACTGGAGGTAATAACAGTAATATGCAATGTTTATGCTTCCCAAATGCTGTGCTTAGATACTTATTCTGCGTATCGAGAGGAAATCATCATTGCTGTCTTGACTTGGAGGTCTACTAGTCTCTATCATCTCATGATCTGGCTCCTCTTTTTTTTCTTCCTTCTTTTTTTTTTTTTCTTCTCCTTTTTGTCCTAGCCTAGACAGTGTGCTTGATAATGCATAAGACTTTGCTAGGGCCTTGTGTTTGATTTTTTCTTTCTTTTTAATGAAAGTATTTTCTCCAGAAAATGTCAATTCAAGACCTTTCCATTTGAGGGATCATGGTGGTTGTTGTCATGCATTTATTTGAGACTGAGTTTTTGGATCTGTTAGAAAATTCTTGTTCAAATGAAAGGGCCAGAAAAGCAGAAATCAACCCAAACAGGCAGGTGTGACATTTGCTTGACATATGGAGCTTCCCTGATACAAATCCCTGCCTTACCTAATTCAAACTAAGAAGTCAACAGACACTGGCTCTCCTACTCACCTGATTCTTGGCTGTTTTAACACATCTGCACATGGACGTCCTTTATTTTCGCCTCTCCTCTCTTTTTACAGAAATTACTAAGTAATTGATCTGAAATTCCAAGGATTTTCTTGAGTGGATGAAAATTTTTGCATGCTCATTGAGGCACAATAACAGACTTAGTTGATTTTAAGAAGAATATACAGGGTCTTCACATTATGTAACGAGAGGGGACTAGGCATACAGACTGGGAGTTTACTGTAACCCACCTCAGATTTCATTAAGATGATGGCACCTCCTCAGTCGTCTATCTCAAAACTAGTCTCCTTTGTCTTCCTTTAGGTGGAAATGTGAGGCTGTAAGAAAGTGTAGGGAGAAAACACCCATGATAAACTGTGGTTTTGAGGGCTGAAAGAGAACAAGGATTTAAGAAATCTAGACTTAATACTTGCCTATGTGACAGAAGTCAATGAACCCACATTTACCTTGATATCCTACCTACAAAATGGAGATAATTAACCTTCCCCCACTGTTACCTCTTTGATTAGTAGACATTTAGAGTTCTCCAGAGTAGGGTTTTTCTTTTCATATGCATCTGTGTTTGTGTACAGTGCTTAGCAGTGACAGCTCCTGCTTTTGACTACAGCATCCTAGACATTCCTGTGATGCTGACAAAGGATGATAACTGTTGGGAGGGAAAAGCTTTCTTCCAATATAAGGTGATGGCTCAGGATGATTCTTGCCTTTCAGAAAGGGACTGTCTTTTTCCTCTTTCTCGTGATTGACCTGAAAATAAATAAGGGAAGAGTGACATTCTTACTATTGCTTTTTTTTTTTTTTAAAAAAAAAAAAAAAAGTTTTTTTTTTTTTTCTTAGACTCATGCTGTACTTGTCTATACTGTATTTGACATTTGTAATAAAATTTGGGTCAGATATACTTTTCAATAACAAAAGGCATCCTACAAACATCCCATGCTTGTATTAGGGTCATGTCAAGAATAATAGAGACTATTGTCACTGCACTGAACCTCTGCTTTGTATTAAGTATTCCTCACTTCTCTCTTCTCTGCTTCTCTCCAAAATACAATACAAGATGCCTATCATGTTTCACCACATCTTACCAAAGGGGACAGAAAGGGAAGCTGGTTAGCAGGGGCAAGGTTCCTCAAAGATACTTTAGCATCAATGAGCACAGGGGAAATGCGGAGCACTTGCAGTGCCTTGCTTGATCATATGTGTCCTCTCCCCCTATCTGGGTGAGAATTGCAGGAGGGAAGGAGGACTTTTGTCACGGGGAATTTTAGTATTTTCTTGCTACTATTTCATGGGGAGGTTGCATGCTGGTTTTTTTGTGAATGAACTGTGTCTTGGAGGGATGAGGGAATGACATATTGGCATATGAAAGAGATGGTCCTAGGTAACGTCCTTTCAGTGTTGTCTGCTCAAGGTCTTCCATGCTGCTCACAGGTACACAAATTTTAGGCACCTGCATGTATGCAGAATAGGTCCTATCTGTATTGTCTTAGCACTGAGATTTTCTGCCATAGCTGTATGCTGTCTACCCACACCAGAAAAGTTCATGTGCTATCACAGACCTGCACCACCTCTGACCTATTCACATCTAGGGATGGCTCTTGGCCTTGATTGCCTTGTACATCTTGCCCTACCAGTTCTGAATCAGTGCTCACAGCAGCGTGGTGGCCCAGGAGTCCTGATCTTCTTGCCCTTTTGTATATCAGCATCTGTTTCTATCCCTCAAGAATACTTTCAGCAATGAGCCTCAGTCAAGCCTCATTCACTTCTGGTGAGACAACTGGAAACAAGGAGGAAAGACCACTGAATTTAATTTCACTCGTGCTTCACAAAAGGCTTTGAAGTCAGTCACTGAATCTTTTCTGTTTCTGAATTGTATTTTCTGGGGCAGATAGTGAAACCTAGTTCCCTCCAGAGGTGTGATACCTGCTCTTCTCTGTCCAAAGCCCTGTTTCCCTTGACCAATGCATCAAGAACTCAGTGTCATCTGCTTGGCACCGCACACCTGAACTTTTCTTCCTTTTCCTTCTCTCCTCTCCCTTCTTTTTCCAAAGCCTAGTGACATCTTTTGCTATATTTGAGGTGCTAGCATAGATCAAAGTCCTCCCAGGATCAAACAATGTGCTGCGTGCAATCCTTACAGTTACAAACAAGGTCTTTCACTGACAGAAACACGTTTCTGTGCTGCCTTTTCAGCAGCCTATCAGACTTGATTCAAGGGTAGCTTTTGATTTCACAAGGAAACTCTCTTCTGCCCTTCCCCCCCATTCTTCAGGGGGAGGGGAAAAAAGGCTCAGTTTGGCTGAAAGAAAAGGGAGAACAGCTTTCTTGAAACTTTGGAGAAAGATTTAATATACCCATGCTGCATGTTTTGTTTGTTGTATCAAGTAGAAGATGGAGAACTTGAACGGAGGATAAATGTATCTAATGTAAAAAGCAAAAAAGGCAGGATCGAGAAACTTGCCCAAGTGTTTGTCTCATCATTCTGATGGTATTTTTTAATGTCTTTTGGTCTTCATATCCCTATAAGGATCTTGCTGTTCAAATACCCTTCAATATATCCTTTGTTTGAAGAGATAGGTGGGTCCAGAATATTTTTTGAAAGCTGGATAAATGGTTTTCAATACAGGATACTAATTACTATGGGCAACTATTTCCTGTGAGTCTTTTCTTCATACAGCTTCAAGCAAACCTTCAAAGGAGATGCACTGAAAATATAAGTATTAATGTACAGTTTTCTGACTAGCTTGGATCTTTTGTATTCTATCTCTTGGGGCTTCTGAAAAGCTTTCTGAAAATTTAAGTGACGTAGATACTGAAAATTGAATGCAAATAATAATTTTGCAAATCCCATTAGTAGAGGTTCACATTAGTTTCCAGTACTCTGAAAACAGTATTTGCTGCACAATTTGGGAATTTTTTGTTTTATTTTTCAGAACACTTGATAAAAATAATTTTTAAATTATTTTCAAAAGACAGTTCTGATTGGACTTTTGGGGAAAAAAAAAAACACAAAACAACATTTTTTCTTTCCCACTAGCAATACAGTCAGGAAAACGTAAAAGTAAGGAGTCTAAACAATAAGTAATACCCCTGTCCACATCAATGCAAGAAAAATCCATATTTTTTCTGGGGAAAGTAAATGCTGATTAATATTTCTGAACAGGTAATCCTCATACCCCATAATTTGCATTCTATTATTTAAAATCAATCAATAAAAAGCTCTTTTTAATAATTAAGTTTGGGGATGTTACTGTTTACCCATAGCGTTACTGGGTTTGGTACTGTTCTGGTTCGTCCTGGTACATAGCAATGGAAAGAACCACTTATTTACAAGTAGCATACAAATGAAACATATTGCTTTCAAGAAGAAAATTAGAAGTCCTCCCTTGATGCCCACTTCATCAGGGTCTGTTTATTTGCCAGAAGAGTTTTAGTTTCATTCCTAGCTGGTATTTCTTCCCTAATTTTGAGCGGCCACTCTTCTTAGGGTACAAGTAGTTGGCACACAGGTCCTCAGAACGTAGGAAAAAACGCAGATGATATACTCTGAAAAACTGTTTGTCAGGAAGCAGGAGACACGAACCCATTTCAATCTGTGATTACTCGTTATGGGATCACACTCTTGCTGCCTTGCCTCAATGGCCTCTCTGCAAGAGTGCATGCAGGGTAAATACCTGTTAATTTCCCTGCCACATAAAGTGTGAAGTGAGGAGGTGGTAGTCCCCCTCTGAAGAGTTGTTTTGTTTGCTGGTTTGGATGAGACATTCAGGAGACAAAGTTCTCAGCAAATACTCGAAGTGAGAGGTCAATATGCCTTTCTCTCCCACAGTTAATTCCTTCAAATTCTTTCCTCATGTGCCTTGCAAAGTAAACTACGCTAGGGTCTATTTTTATTTCACAAGAAGAATCACCACTGGTCATTACAGACAGCTGATATGGTAACTCAGATGTGCAGCAGCACAGGATACAAATTGTTAAAATAATTATGAATTCACATTCTTGACTGAACATGCAAACTTCCACAAGGCAGGAAATGGTTACACAAAAATAGTAGTGTGTACACAGGCACTTTAACATGAGGAAATGTGTGTGATACTTGGGAGGCATAGAGGGATATGATGTGAACACCAATAAGTTTATCTAAATTTTAACAAATTTTCTTATCCATTCTATGGATGACTATGCACCTCTGGATCATAATCTCACCGCCTTGTCTACCCTCAAAGAAACGCATTCAACAGGAAATCTAGGAAAACAGTTTTATGGGAAATATGAAAGCTGGTATGGTTAAATGGAGTTAAAATTTGACTTTTTGGAAAGGAATACATTTGTAGTTTTTCAGATTCTCTGTGAAAATCAGCATTATAGAAACCTCCTCCAAAAGTACACTGAAGCAATTTCATGTAATGAAAACAGCTTCATTTAAATGAAAATACAGCTTGTAATTCTGGTTAAGATTTAAATTTATGAAAAACAAATAAAAGAATGATTTAAAAGTGATTTAAAAGAAAAAGAGGACCCCTACTAAACTGGAATACATCAAGAAGTGCTGAAACATCTTTCAGTGGGGAGGGGGAAGACAGGAAGAGATTGGTAAACAGGAAGAGATTGGTAATAAGCTCTTTAGATTATGACCCAGACTGTGTGAATCAGCTCAGCATAGTTCTCAAAGGGCTGGCACAGGAAGCACCGACAACTTTCCACCACGCACTTATTTATCACCACAGGCAAATCTTTCCACTGGTCAGACCTAAAACTGCTCTGCACAACTGAGGTTGCTGAGACATCTTTCTCGCTAGCTGCCAATTTCCTTGCTGAAGCTCAGAGGTTGGGTTGGGTGAACTGTTTCATAACGCTTGGCGCTGGTCCCTGGGTGTTCAGTGCAGGATTCAGGTGATTCAGGGCTGACATCGCTCTGCTTGGTCTGGTAGTGAAACCAGCCTTGGGTACAGCTGTAATGATGTGAAGGACCACTTCTCTCTGGGATAGGTGGGGACCCCCATGAACATGTTGGGGCCTGTGAGATCTACTACAGAAAGATGATACATCCAGAAGCATATGGCCTGTGTGTACATGTATATCCCCTCACTGCTGACTCATTGATGCCTCCGCAGCCAATGCTCATGTGTCTAAGAGAGATTGCCTCTCCATGTGGTGAAGTCCCACTGGTGTCTGTTTAATGTCATTTCGGGAGTCCATGGGACTAAGCAGTTGTGTAGAAAATCTACTGTCTTTCTGAAGTTGGAACTAAAACACAATGTTATTTTTCCAGAGGGAAGACAATGAGGAGGTTCTTCAGGCTTTGTCTGTTGCTGGTTTTGATATATCTCTGCAGATTAGTCAATCACAAATGAGTCACTTCTGCGCAGAGAACTCAACTTAGTACTGGGGGGAGAGATAAAGTAGATTGGATTTTCTAGCAATAGGTGGGTAGATCTTTCTTAAATACGTGTTCAGTATCTGTTTTGTTCTGCTCCCATTGGAACCACTGAAAAAAATTCATCTGGATTCGCTGGATCTAAGTCAATGTAGATCTAAGTCAATGGCATGATAAACCCCTCTTTTTGTGTGAGCTATCCATAGTGGCCATTCTCAGTACGTGTGGGAGGAAGTGGAACAGGGCTTAGTGAGCTTTCTCTAAGTCTCACTAATGGTAGAGCTCTTTTATCCCCAAGGAAGCTGTTTCTCTTATACTGGGAAGCTGGTGGGAGTTGTGCTGTGAGTAGGTGAATACAATTTTCAGAAGCTGGCTTGGTGGTGGCAGACATGCAAGTTAAACTGGAAAATGCAGTCATGTGATTTGACTTTTAGATTAAGCTAAAGCGGGGGTGATATTCTGGCATTGCAGTGTTTTTGTGTGAGCTCACTGATCTCAGCCTCTTTATCCAGCTATTACCCTTCCCTCTATCAAAACCTCTCTCTCTGGGATTTAGTACTTTAACTCTAGGCTGGCTGGTTTGGCTGTCAAAGGCCAGAGAGAGCGCAATGTAAATTATTGGCATCCTTATAGACATCCAAGGCTGTCCTACTGTTTCCTGGGTGTATTCAGCATTGCTTTTTCCCATGTTCAGTGACTCTTGTAATGTAGAGAGCCCTGGTGCGTGATCCTACAGGCTATGGACAACTGTCCTCTGTTGGACCTGAGTGGAAAGGGCAAATGAGGTTATCACCCAGTGGTTTTGCAGTCTCACCTGAATGTTCCCAAACTGGCTTTGTGCACAATCAACTGGGTGGTTGAAGCTATTTAAATTACTGATCTGTACAAAACTGGTTAATCTGAACCTGAAGCAAGAATACTGCCTCCCTGTACTCTAGAGAGGTGCGCAGGTGACTGTGGCATTGCCGGAGTAAACTGAGTAGGGTTTTGTAGTTGAGGTGCTCACCTGTAGCTAGGCTGGCTGGATGCTGCCCACCTCGGGTACCTCAGACATCCGGGTAGGCTTTTACTGTTCCTTACATCTGCAGAGCATGTATTAACAATTTGAACTACTGTTCTCACACCTACTAATCCACGTTGACAGATGACAGTGTTTCTTTTGTCAATGATTGTCTGTATTTCCCAGGTGGTCTTCTGCAGGGAGGGGACAGCAGGGAGTAACGTGGACGTAGTGTCTATTTCAAGCACCTGTACACAGGCTTCTGTATGCTATCTGGAAATGAAAGATTCAAGCCAGACTTTCAGGCACACACTCCATGGGAGATGGAAATAAAGCACTGGGACTTCAGCATTTCTCCTTGTCCTTAGCAACTTAAAACTCTGACCGTTCCTGTTCTGCAGTAAATAGAAGCAGTCAACCCATCCGCTAATTTGGTTTAGTGATCCTAGGAGGAAATACAACCCCATCCTGGGACTTGAGATTTCAAGTTTGTTCTTAGGTTAGCTATGAGAAATATGAATAATATTGAGCAAATCACTTTTCCCCCCTGAGGCTTGGGCTTCCACCTGTAAAGGGAAGACAAAACTCTTGAACTCTTTTCTAAAGTGGCATAGAAAGATCAAGTATTTATTAACAGATCCACTGCCACCCCAACACAGGAGAAATCATGTTGTTTTTTTTCTTAACCATTTCACTATTGTCAGATGCTGGCAAAAATTGCTAAAACACCAACTGTTTTCCCACCTCTTGGCTTTTAAAAAATGTAAGCCCTTAAAATAAATTTGAAAAACACTAACCAAGCAAAAACCTGAATTTATCATCACCTGGTAGGTCTGGATCGGGCTATTCATGAGAACAATCCAAAGGCCTTCACCTTGACTTCCCAACATAGTTTGATGTGATTTTAATCTGATTATTAGACTCTCAGTACATCTTGCAAGCTTGTAAAAGATACATTGCTGGCAGAAACATTTTCGTTACTGGGGAAACTTTTTGTTGTTGTTGATGTATGTGTTGCCTGCCATAAATACTCATCTGAGAGGCAAAGGTCATTTGGTAGCTGCTTAGCAGCTTTACTTTCTGAAATGAAACTCGAGTATGTTGGATCTGCAGCAGAAAGTGAGGTTGTAAAATAGATGAGGGAAGATCTGTTCCTTAGCATTGCAGCAGCCAGATTATTTTCTGGTTCTTTTGCCTTTTTTTTTATCTTGGTGTTGTGTTTTGTTGTTTTTCACTTTGTTTTGTTTTTTTTTCCTCTTAATGTTCAAGTTCCAGTAAGAGGTGCAGAAGGGATAGCCTTGGTAACTAAGCCCCCTGCATTTATTTACAGGGCTGCATAGTACAGCCCATGGCATTAAGGGATGCACTCCCAATGCCATGACCTTCTCCTGTGCCAGCCCAGGGGATTTATCTGCAGAGCAGCAGATGCAAATTTGGGCTTGCTTGCTAGGCTAACCAGAACAATTTGGTAACCAAGGGCAGTGGGTAATCAAGCCTTGACTTAGGAATTTCATTATGTGTACAGCAACAAGCCTGAAGATCAAACTGATACTTGGTGTGCAGCCTAAATGCATCCTGAACAAAAAAATCAGCTCAGCCCCCGTGATCCATTCAGTTTTCAGTCTACTTCTTTGAAGTCTACTTGTGCAGGCACCAATTCTTGCTAGGGCTTGTAATACCTTTACAAACCTCAGTGGCCTATGTGATACGGTAAACCAGACTAGGTTATATAGTAGCAAGTGTTCACTCTAAACTTCTTTATTTGTTTTATTTGGGGCACCAGCTTATTTCTCTGTAGATCCCCTAACTAACCTCAGTATAGGATCATCTTGTTTCCGAATCTTCCACAAACTTGTTTCGGGGCCAATACTGGGGCAAAAAAGTTACCTCTCTTTTAGCCAACAGACCTCTTTTGTCCTTGATGCTTGAATGGTACTCACTTCTACTGTACAGTGATTCATTCATATACATACACAACCCCCAAAAATAAACAACAACAAAAAGAAAGGAAACATAAGAGCCTTATATGTGTGATTTAGAGCAGGCTTTCACAAAATGTTTTTGAGAAGTTAGCAGTTTTGGTCATGAAAACAGGTGCCATCAGCAGCAGTGAGAGAATTGCCAAAGTAGTAGCAGCTCCTGGCTACAGGATCAACCATCTACTACCTTCCAGCAGGAGCAGCAAGTGGCCTGTGACATGTGATCGTAGGAGATACCTGTGTGCAGGGTCAGTAGGGCAGTCCAGTTCACGGCTAGAATTGTGACTATTTCCTTTCCTGTATAAAACATAAGGTGCTGCCACATCTTGCAAGCAGAGATGATGGAAAAATAAGCAAATGTAACTTTTTTTTTTTTTTCTCCTGGAAAGCACTGAAATATTTTCTGAAACAATATTGCTTTCAGCATATTTCTTATTGTGGGTGTCTCAGAACCAGAACAGTATTTTGACCAAGGTGTTCTGTTTATCTTGTTTTGATGACAACTGGGATTAAAAACCAATAAGTAAATCTACTCTGAAACTTTACTTTACTCTAAAATCACATCTAAGCACTGTATAATATGCAGTGATATTTCTTAACTTAAAATGTTGGTCTCTTCAGAGGAGACAAATACACTTCAAAGCCTTGAGATGTTTGTTAAACAGAGTGGTGTTTTTCTGACCAGCCTGGGTCATGGGTGGTCACATAGATGATCTCTAGGAGACTGACACTGGTAGGCAATTGTTGGCACAGCCTGTGTGCTGCACACCTAAGCTGCTGACCACAAGGAAAACTTCGCATGCAGGTGACCTACCATGACCCAAGCTGGCACACTGATGCTTAATGGACAATTGGTGTCACTCAGCTGCTAGAGCAACTCTCAATTGGGACTTTTTTCTCCGTAGCGTAACTAATGAGCTGTGCCTAGCTTTCTGGTTCTGTAAGGAAGTTTACCCCAACTGCAATTATTACTTTATGAAGAGAAAGTGTATGGCTGAGTCATAAAGTGGCATTTTGTGACCGTGGGTATGATTCCTCTGCCCTAACTTCAGCCTTATGAAGGTTAAATATTTGGCTTTCTTCTACAGCCATTGGAGAACAGTAGTTGAACGTGGCCAATCATCCTACTTATTCTTTTCCATTTGATAAAGAGTGACCCAAGACCAATGGCTTAGGCTGCCTGAGTGATGTTAGGAGAAACTGCTCTGACAGTGTGGTTTGTGAGTCAAATCTGATCCCCTGGTCCTGTGCAAACCAGTAGCCAGTTCTCCAAAATGAAGCTAGTCAGAAGGTGGGTTTTCATCTTATTAGCCCACATGCTTAGAAGATTTAGCTTTATGCCGCTTGTATAAGCTCTTCACTGTCTTTATTAAACTATTTATCTGAGGCAACTTCATATTTTCTTTTAGGATAAAGTGGGGATAATGCAATGTGCTTGTTTTAATTTGCAAGGTTAACTGATCTAATTATCTGTGTGTGATTATTTAAATTCGAGCACTAGGCGATTGCAGGTGGCTGCTTTGTATTCCACCAACAGGAAATCTCTTAAAATGAGATGATATAGCTCAGTGGGTCTTCTTGTAGAAAGGATTTTCTAATAATGGATGAATTTATTAAAGACAAAGATAAATAGAGGTTTTATTTACATTAAACAAATTCACAAGGAACTATTTTTTCCTTAAACTGAGAAGGCCAAGACATCTACTTTTACTATGTTAAAGGATTATCCATACTCTACAAAGATGTCAGACACCAGCATGTTGGGTCAGAGCTTTCCATGTCAGGCAAGTCTTTTAGTGTTTCTGAGTTAATACTTTTGCAAAGCCTCTCAATTGTGAAAACTTGGAGACTTCAATGGTGCCAGAAGCAGCATCACAGTACTAAACCTCTGCTTCCCGATGAATGAGTGCAACCTTTGTGCTGTTCTGTTGCTATATGCCTAGTAATTTGAAGACACATGCTCCTACAGATATTAGATAACATTTAAGCAAAATTGAAAGGAGGGATATTTTTTCTCCTCCGTTCCGTACTCACATAGTGATGACAATATCCTCTTCTGGCTTTTACATGGTCTAATGAAACCACAAGCCTAATGGCTATGTTCTCTCCTTGTTTTCTTGCCTTTCACACACCTGAGTTCTTCAATGCTGAAGAGAGTCCTGCAATAGTTAACCTAGACATTCTCCTTACAAAAGCTGTTTTGCTATTTGGTATTTACAACAGTTGGTTGCAAAACAGAATATGACACAGAGATCCAGCTATCTAGCTGACGGAGTTAAGTTGCATGGAGTGCCATCTGGGGAGAAAGGGGGCTTGTTAGTTCAGGCTGTGCATGAATGTGGCTGGACCGCCTCCAGGTCAGAGCGGGCTCACATCCATGAATCTGTCCCGGGATCCCTTGATCCTTCAGCGGTGAGATTATCTTGAACAGAGCTAGCTTGTGCCTGTCTGGTCCTGACATTGTAGAGTCACTCAGGTCTCTGGATTTTGCAGGGCCAGTAAATTTCTTTTGTTTGTGCTGCAGAAGGCTTTCTCCTAGTAATCATATGCTTACTCTTAATACTCACCATATTAATGAATTACCACGTTCCTCCTATCAGCTCACAAAGCCACCTTTGCTAAACAGACGGAGACTCATTTACTCTGTTTCCTGAGTGAGCGTTAGCTCAGTGGCCCAGCACATCCATCTTATCTTTGGGGAGCTTTGTTCACTTTAGCAGAGCTGATATCTTGCTTCACTTAAGCACCTGCCAGTGATAAACAGAAGAGAGACAGGTGCTAATCTCCCTGGGTTGGCCACTCCCTGGGGAAAGAGCCCATTTGATCATAGATATGAATTGCTGATGGATCACTTTATTGATGCCACATCTTACCATAAAATAAAACATCCCAGTTTGGGATGGTTTTAAAGCTTGGCTGGCTGGGGCACTGCAGAATATGCTGCAGTGAACAGTCATTTTTTGGTTAGCATGTAAAACAGCACTGATTTCAGAGTTGTGTATATGGAAGGGCTTACTTTTGCTGATCCTGCTTACGCTCCAGCTGGTCTTTTATAGGCTGTCAAAACACAGAGCCAAACTCTGAAGTCTTTCCTCGGATTATATGTGGTCTTTACTTGAACAGACCCTGCACTAAGTGAGCAAAATCTAAATAAGGCTGTCAAGGCTTTGACCTAGAGTATTTACTCACACGAGTCCCGGTGAGAATTGCAGACTTAATACTACGTTGCAAATGTAAGTGTTTCAGCGCATTCTCCTGTGCTCTGACAAAGTTAATTGTCTAATCTTGACACCAAGTGCCCTGTACTTTTTTAAGAGGTTTATGCATGAGACTAATTATGTGCTGTTAATTTGGCTGCTAGCAGCTTTCTGCTTTTAACATCCATTGGATTCGGGAACCGTACAGGGTGGCATTTTCATGTAACTAGTGCAAGGGCTGTGAACTGGATGCTAAAAGACAAAGACAGCAAATACCAGTGGAATACTCTGAAAGAGGAGGAAAGTGTTGATTCCCTCAACCTTTATCCTGGTAACCAGAAAAACCGCAATGCATGTGCCACAAGTGTGCTGCATAGAGAAATTTTACCAGTGTGTAGATGCTCTCTTCATGCAGATAGAGTATACAAGTGAAGATTACCATTTCTGGTAACAATGTGCAAGGAGAGGACAAGGAGAGGCATAGGTCACGACTGGCTAGTCCCATAAGCATGCTTGAAATTTCAGTTGTCTCTTATGCGTTGAAGGCACCTTTAAAATTACTGGTATCTTGTCATTTAAGCTTTGAAATGAGACAGACATATGAGCTATCGAAATTTGTGAGGACGTACTAGTCTGTCATAGCTAAGGTGCCTCAAAATCTGAGCAAAGCTCTTGCACAGCTTCTGGGGATGCTCAGCTGTACTATTCCCCCTCCCAGTTTTCATCAGACTTTCCAGTGCCTGCAACTGGCAGGGTGAAGAGGGGCTTTGCACAGACTATGCTTTTGTTCTCCCTCTAAAAAGTGCTGTAGAAAACTAATCAACTTTGTACCAGAGACCTTTACTGTACTGTTTCCCCAAAGTAGCAATTTCTCAATGGTATAATGAAGAAATTACTGGGCACTTACATGAATTTCCTAAATTTAAAAAAAAAAAGAAAAAAAAGAGGGAGGGGAGGGATGGGGGGAAACGGTGGTGGGAATCAAATTAATATGACAGCAATTTTTAGGTGTTTGGGGGAGGGCAGGGGTGATTGTCAGAGGTCCTACTGTGTTAAGATCATGTTTATTATGTCATTCCTATCTTACATGAAACGTATGTCAAAGATTTTTAAGATGACATTGAACTAATATAATGCTTTGCAAATAGAGGAATGTGGCTGTCCAGATGCTTTTATTTCAAAAGTGCTTAAGTAGATCAGAGCATCTGTAATTTTTTTTGATTATTAGCCCACAAATATACATTAGGATTTCGTCAGGATGGTCTCTGATTTGTTGTTTGGGAACTGGCTGTCCCATCACGTAACACTGATGGGATGTTTAATTCTGGGTTAGGGAATGACAAACCCTGATCTTGGGTTTGCAACTGAAGCTCCCCAAGACTTGAAGTTCATCTTTGACACCAGCGTTGATCTCAGTGTGGTGTAGCTCTGAGGCAGTTGGCCTTTGTTACCAACCTCAGACCTTGGGGCAGCAGGCCAAGACCTTTCTGAAACCCAAAGCAACCAAAAGAAAGCAGACTCCTCTGCAAAGAAAAGTGTAAAACAAATTTCTTAGGAGTTCCTCTGACACTGTAGTCCTGATTGTTAAGGGGATCTGTGACTCTGGAGTCTCTGAAATGACTGCTCTTTATATGGCAATTTCCCAGCTGGCATAGAAATCAGGCTGTCAACGGACCTGTTTGATTAGAAGGAAAAAAAGAAAAACAGAAATCCAGGTGCCATTAATAAGGTATTAGTATCACAGATTTTTATTAAAAGCTAGGGTCTGAGAGGTAAAGAATATTCTTTTCCCCTCTCAGACACTGTAGTGTCTTAAGTCTGACGAGTTACCACCAAGCACCTCTTTAGAGGATGTAGGTGCACCTTTACCTGAGCAGGGAGATAAAAGAAATGCATATGTTGATGGATGCATAGCCAGTGATTTTTTTTTTTTTTAAAAAAAAAAAAAAAGATCAGGTGCTCCATGAAGTTGGAAAGCAACAGAATGAGGTTTGGTTTCTGAAGATAGCTCTGCTGGGCAGGCATGAAGTGTGAGCACAGGGGCAGCTGGTACCTCGTGCTGAGAGGAAGAACAGAGAGGAGCCTCCAATGAGGACAGGGGAGTAAGCGAGCCTGCTTAAGCCAAGCAGGAGACAGCAGGAGGAGGAAAGTTCACTGCCTGCTTAATTGCAGGGGGTGCCACAGTCCCACTGTGTACACAAAACCCTGTCAATAGCACTGAGGCGCCAGAGTGTTAATTAATGATTTACTTACACTGACCCTTGACCCTGAGGCAAATAAGGGGGATTTGTTTTGCTTCTATTAACTCCTCAGCTTGCTGAGCAGAGGCCCTGAAGTCCCCAGCATCACATGGCCACTCGGGAGCTACGTGTGTCCTTTATTGTGTGAGGGTCCAGCTTGCGATGGAGGGAAATTTATTCCCTCCACATGCTTCTGCTCCATCTCCTCATCCCTTTTCTTGTGGAGCAGCAGCTCCACCCATGCAGTAGGAATTGCTCCTGGGTTACACCACAAGAAGGGAACCAGGCTTTTTCTTAAGTTATGATTGCAGGGTGGATGGTTCCTTTTCTCCACTTATCTCCATGCACAATTGCATATTCCTATGGGCTTCCATCGGCCTGTGAGTCTCCCTGCCTGTTTGCTCTGTGTGAGATCAGAATCTGACTCTTCATTTCCACGCACCCCTGATGATCTCCTGAACATCTTCTACTTACTGAATCCAAACTGTCCAGTACTGTCCAGAAAAGCAAGCTTGGATCCATATGTGTGCTTGCTGTCATGATCCTTAAAAAAAGCGCTGTGGAAAGTGCAAAGATGATGGGGAACAAGGTGGGTCCCCAAGGTTCCTCCCAAGGCACCTTTTGAAGGCGGAGACTCCTGGGTCTGAGCCTGAACACTGAAAGAGGAGGAGGAGAATGACAGGGCAAGGGACTTCTCAGGGGGTTCAGTATGACGGCAGGGGGCTCTGGGCCTCCTTTTCTCCCTGTTTAGCTTAAAAGTGCATGCTGATGTAGCAGTGAGGGTGGTGGTAAGGGCAATGTGTACAACAGCATCTGTGGAAAGCCTAATGTCATTTCCTAGTGGTAGAAATGGAGATAGAAGTCCCGATATGTCCTCAGGGACACCTGCTACAATTATCACCCTAGTTTGACCAAATGGCTTCCAGCGAAGCCTGGAGTCTGACCTGTGACTGGTGACAAAGCCAGTTCTCAGCCACAGCAATGTCTTCCCGCATGACCATGATCAAGCCTCTTAGCCTCAAGCCCACACTGAGATTCAGGTGTCCAACTCCCATGCAACAGAAAATGAAGATCTAAGTAAGCGCTGGGAAAGCAAGAAGAGCAGCACTGACCTCTCCTTCCCCTGGGTAGCAGTAGGATAAATACATTACAGAATGTAAAGAGCTTGATACTATGGAAATAGGAACTCTATAAGTTACTTAGTTCACACACATGCAACTCCCAGAGGGCGTAACTAGGGTTGTTCTGGTTTTTTAGTATTATTGCTTCAGGCATTACACCTGAAAATGCCAGATGTACTTAAATCAAGTGCGATGGTGTCACTGCATAGTAATAGTGTTTTACCAGGGGGATGGACTGGTCTGCTTTCTCTCTCAAGAGCTTTTGGAAGAGTATGAGGCAGAGTGAATTGGAAGGCAGATGGGTTCCTCTCTACTGGGGGATTACAGTTTTATTAAAGTAGCTGGTTGTTGCTTCAGTGGAGGGCCAGTGTCGGCTGCTGTGATCAATAGAACCATGCTTTTTATGTAAGGTTTACTCTTGCTCATCCCAGTTTTGCCGAGAATGTTCAGCTTGCAATCGATAACGAGCGGTGATGACAAAGTAGCTCGTTTCAATTGAATTTGGAATCATTAAAAATGTTAAAAAAAACCCCCACATTGTCTCTTCTACCTTTTTATAGAGAAAAGCTTTTTGATGAGAAAATTTGGTGCTGCTCTGGCAACCCAGCAGGGTGAGAATGACTGTCTCCCTCCTTCCTGCCAGTGCTGGTCTAGGGTTAACATGGCCGAATTCAGCAGCTCATAGCACCATGTTTAGGCTAGCCACCAGAGTGTATGGTGAGTATAATTTCACAAGGCCTGGTACATCCCAAGCACTGACTTGTACTGCTCAAATTTCCTTCCCAGAAGAAATAGGCATTTCATTTCAAATGAAATTTTTTTTCAGGGGAGGGAACCCCCAAAATCTTTCCTTGGTTTCAGATGTTTTCCCTCTGTCTACACAGATTTTGTAACTGAAACTTTTGAAGTTTTGAAATGTAAAAAAACACTTCATACTTTGAAAGAGGAGGCTAATGGTGAGGGGAGAGGATTCCTGATGCTGGACTGGTATGTAATACCAGGCAGCTCCTGAGGTAAGCTTACCTGATACAGGCTGTGCTTACTGTTGGAATCTGGCTCCTTTTGGCCCTTGCACTTAAGAGTCTGAGTTGTAATTAGAAGAATGGCATTATGATGACTTTAAGCTCTGGAAGGCAACTGCTGCCTTATATCTCATAATTTTGCATTTTCAAAGTCAGAACACACTAAGTAAATATCCCTCTGGTGCCTGAAATGGGTGATTATCTTCCATTCTGATTTGAAGCAATCCTGACGCAGGGACTAACTTGCTTCAACTTTTGGAGACCGGCCAACCCTTCTGATGCTGACTGGAGCACAATTGCGTTTACTGGGCTTGTCTTCTGCATTTCAGCTTGTTTAATTTCCTAATAAGCTCCTTTCTTGGGTGAGGCGGTGAAATGACTTCTCACTATTCCAGGAAGGACTATCATCCCTGGCCCATTGTGGTTCAGGTCAGAGTGACACAGCGTGGCGGGATCCCGGCAGTAACTTTCAGCATCCAAATAAATGGCTGCAGAATTTAATTTAACTGGGAAGTGTTCCGGGTTGTAGATTTGACTTTTCCTCTCCAATCTGCAGAATTGTTTCTGCATTTACAGCACCTAATATATACCAGGGAGAGCAGTCTGTACAAATTAGCTTCCAACTGTCTTTTACTTTTTGCTTTGTCCCACATCCTGCTTTAAAAACATCATTGCACCCAGAATGTGTTTCCATCAGCAGAAACAGACATTTTAACATCACAGCCAGGCAGAAAGAGATTTGTGTGCTTGCAGGAGTGTCTGGCACTGCCTCCTAGGTGAATCTGTTGGGTTAAGTGTCTTCTCAAAGCACGTGGCCCCTCCTCTGAGAGCTTCCCAGTGAGACGCTGCAAAAACAGAATAAGGTGAAAGGGGATGGGATGAACGACCCAAAGGTGCAAACCACGCTACCTGCAGCTGGTACGGGAGTAATGTGTTCTTCAAATGGGCTTAGAGGTGGATGAAGCTGAAGTCTGACAAACGAGCTCAGAGACCCTGCACCATGGATGGAGAAGGGGAAAGGCGGGAAGGCGGGTTGAAACGTCTGTAGGCCAAGCTGACAGACGGACTTCATGCCGGTTGCTAGGCAAAGGCAACTCGTGCCTGAGCCAGCAATCCCCAGCCTCTCCCAAGGAGCTTGAGGGATGGAGACGAAGGTTGCTGCTATTCCATTGACAAGAAGTGATGCTTTCTTTTGTTTAGAGTGTGGTCCCACTTTATTTGTTTCCCCTCCAGCTGCTGGGCATCGGTAGCAAGGTTAACTTCACCATGCGTGGAAAGAATTCCTCACTATGCCCTGCTTCACATCTTTTGTTTTCTTCTGTTATAATTTCAAAACCTCAGCAGCAAACTTCTCCCCCTCCTCCCTCCTTATTCCCCCTCTCTCCTCCTCCCCTTACGCCGGTGGTTTATGAGTTTTGTGCTCTGTGGCCTATTAAGGTTCAGTTCCCAGCCAGTAAAAATGAGGAATTGGTTCCTGCCATTCCACGCAAGGAGTTTTAATGTACTCGGTCGCCTGGAAGCCTAAACGCAATAGTTTTGTATCGGTGATAGTTGTGTAACATAAAGCCTTAATAAAGGTTTATAAGGGAAGGGATATGAAATGGAGCATACAGAGTTCAGCTCTGTGTGCAGCTCTGTTTGGGAGTTAAACAAGGGAGAATGTGTTTGCAGAGGAGCCCAGAAAGCTATGATGCACAGGAATACCCACCACTGTGATACCCCCATCCTAGCTGTATCACCTCCTCCTGGTGAGAAAAAACTCCCCATCCTCTGGACCCTGCATGAGGGAACTGCAAAGCACGGACCTGAAGAGCGACAGTTGTGTTAGTTGGGTGGTTTTTCAGGGAGGATGCCTCTGTGTGTCTCATCTTGAAGCTGGAGAACAGTCCTCTGCTGTTCATGTCTGCAGAATACGTGGGGCAGCACTTCCCTCTGCAGGTTCTCCCCAAACCTACATGTTCAGGGAAGTTGCCCACATGTCGTTAGCAGCTAGAGAGGCACCGTCTATCTCGACACCTTACTCAAGGACTCCCTTAGGATGAAAATTTGGCTTTTCTTCCACTTTGTATTTTGCTTGGCCCATTGTCAGTGATCTTTGAAGAGTAATTTCTGTGACTTCCTTTTGCTGTGTTACCTTTTTGGGTTGTAAGCTCTTAAAGATGCTGCTTGCCTCTGTGCAGCATCTTGTACAATCTTTCTTCAGTGGTCAATGCAGCATTTAACACACACATTTAATAGTCTTGTGGGGCTCAGATGGGAAATACAGAGCCAGCCTCAAACCTACCCCTTGTTCTGTCTCCTCTTCCAGGGATGGTGGCACATGCAGTTATAACTGACCTGCGTCTATCAGCTATACCGTACAACCTTTTTATAAGTTTTCCCATCAAAAGTCTTGAAAGTAGGTACATGTGTATGCATATAATGGGGTTTGAGGGATGCTCTTTAGCTTCCTTATTGTATATATACCTGAAGGGGTTTTTTTTTGTGGTTTTGTTCTTCAGCAAAGTACCAAAACTTTTCCTCTTGGTTTTATTGAAACGCTTCATAAACATGAGCTTTTAAAGGAGTAGAGATGATAGGATTTTGACATACAGGGAGTTTGGGTTTCCCCCCCTGGATCTTTAAACAAATGGAAATAAAAACTTGAGAAACTATTTCCTTCTTAGTCAGACTTCTGTTCTTAGTATTCCAGAAGACTTAATGAAGGGAAAAAGCACAGAAATTTATTTTGCTGTTTCTCTTGTTTTCTATGTTCCAACCTCTAGATCTAGTATCTGTTCCAGCAACCCCCAAATTCAAATCTCAGTATGGTTTCAGTTTTTCTGAAAAGGAGGAGACACAGGTAGCTTAATTGAAAGACAGACAGAAAAGTTTTGATGATTTTGGAGACTCCACAACTTCAGAAATTTAAATTCAGATCTAACTACAACCACTTTTATTGTCATTTTTTAATATACACATTTTCAGGCTTAGACTGCAAAACCAATAATGTTTAAATATATGTATGGTGATATTTTTAGCAGGGTGGGCAAAAATAAATATCTGAAAACCGTTCATAAGGAATCTCCACTATCTCCAGTCTAGTTCTTAATTTTGCAAGAAAAAATGCAAGAAGATTTTAACCAAGAAAGGCAGCGAACTGTCCTAAGTGATTAGAAATGGTGTTTCTGCAAGGTGTGAATTCCCCATGAATGTATTAAAGGATATTAACCATAAAGCCTAAAAGTGATGGATGAATCCTGCAATGAACTTTTTCATTGCTGATCAGGTTAATAGATGAGGTAAAGAGGAAGGCTAGTATGAGGCCTTCTAAAGGTCCTCAGGAGTTATTGCAGAGGACAAAAAGTAGAGAGACGAAATAGAGAAAATAGATATGGATAATAATTGTGCTTCTGAACAGGTGCAGTTTTCTCCTGTGCTACAGAGGTGACAGAGTAATAGCAAGTGATGACTAAATTGGTGTTTCAGTAATTGCAAAGTCTTGGTCCATGCCTTAGCATCCTGCTGCTGTCCTTAAGTTACTCTGATGAGAGGACAAAGTAGTCTTAAATGGATATGCTTGTCTAATGATCAAACCCATGAAAAGAACCTAGGGTTTTGTGAATGTTGATAGGTTGCCTCATGTGCTGTCCACTGCAACCAGCACAGGACAGTTTTAGTTTATTTAGTTTCATTTCTGTAGCTATCTTAAATTACACAACTTGTTTTACTGTCTTCTCAGTATTGAAGTCAATGTCCAAAACCAGTTTCAACCATTCATTGTCCAATTTTCTCTGATGGACTTGTGGTTTTGTCTTACCATAAACAATGCCTCCAGGGCCACCATATTATAGATTGGGATGTATTTTGGCAGAAAGGACGGTGAGCTTTAATACTGTGCCCAAGTTCACTCTCACTGCTTCGGCAAACTTCCTGTGTGACCTTGAGTAGATCACTTAAGGTTACATCCAGGAGAGTATTTTAGATGTGCAGCTCATATTGAAATCAATATGGATCAATTGTAGATATGAGGTCTAGTTCCCTTTTTGCTTCATTTCGGTGTATGTAAAATGGTGAGAATAGCAACCTCTACATCCCAGAGCAGGCGGATGAAATACATTAAATACTGAAAGAAGCTAAATGCCACGATGATGGTAAGGTACATAAGTACCAAATTGCAAATGGTTCAGACTCAAGTGCCAGCAAGAAGAACAACTTCAGCGTTGGAAGTAAGTCATCAGAGTATCTGCAAAGGGAAAAAAAAAGTGCTTGAAAGAATCCCCCGAACAAATTAAATCTTGAGGCCTAAAGACAAAGGGAGAGAGAATTAATTTTTCTACAGATATGAAATGTTCTAAATCAGATAAGTCTTGTCATTAGAAAAGGCACTAAGCAACAAATGTCTGGATAATACTGCCAGCTCCAAGCTTCTCTTGGAACCTCTAAATACATTAAATCCATAAAACTAAATGAAAGCAGCTGCAGTTTTATAGAAATAAAAGGCTCTCATATTAAAAAGCTGAGAGCTTATGAAATGAAAGAAAAAATAATAATAAAATTAAAGGGCAGGGGGAGGGGGGGACAGAGGGAGGGGAAGTTAAAAACAGAGGTTCCGAGGAAAGGATGATGCAAAAATCTCTTAGTTAATATATGAGAAGTCTTCAGAGACAAAATAACACATATTCAATGCTCCGTAAAAAAAAAGAATAATAATTTTTTTCCTCAAAATATTTTTGGTTTTAAAGAGAGGTTTTAATGTAAAAATGTCATGTTGGAATAAAACTTTTTAGAGCATTGTGCCCTCTGAAATTTTGGGGGAGGCTCAGAGGGATTATCCCTTTTCTCATTTTTGCTTCAGTTTTCTGAAATGAAGCATTTTGACTTTCCACTTTGAAACACTATTCTTCCCCCTTTTTAAGTTAAAAAAAAAGATAATTCCTTTTTTCTCCTTTTTACTGAAATGCATCAATATATAGAAATAGCCAAGTATGTTTTGTGAGAAATTTTTCTATTTCTCTTTTTTTTGTGGGAAATGGAAACAAGGTTTCTGTCCAGCAGTAATTCTTCGTGTCTTATACATCCTTGAGGTTCTGAGAAGAGAATGAAACTGGAGGTGGGGGAATAGTGCATACAAAAATAACTTTCATTTGTATGCAAATTTGCTTGCATTAGGTTTTTCAGCTCTTCTTTCTTAGATGTATTACAGTAGTGTTTGGAGGCCTGCTATACAAACACATGAATTCTGCATTGCTAACATCCTTTTGTGCAAGAGCAAAATACGGCTGGTGAGCCACATCTAAATGATTTAAGCAGAGCTGCCACTGACTCACTCACATGTTGTATGTTCACTGGCTATTGTAGAGTTGTTGGAGCACATTCACCTTGCCAAACTTCGAGTGCCTGAAAGTCATCTGTCCATGCCCAAGCGGGCTGTCCCGGGCCCATTTTGTAGCCAGGAAAGGGACAGGCACCTTCAGAGACAAGTTCCCCTGTGCCTGTTGATCTCCATTGCCTATAAAAGAAGTCTAGGTTGACTAATTCAAACTTGAGGTCCCCTTGCCTTTAGAAGCCCAAGTTCACATCATTGACTCCCACTGCCTGCTTCCTGAACATGTTGAAACCACTCTCACCAGCTGGACACTTACTGCTGAAGTAGTCTACTGTGATGCAGCTTTTTTGCCAACTATTCAGGAAAATATATGTAGGCCAGATGGATTAAAGCAATCTTGATGTGCAGTGCTTTAAATACGAGGTGTTTTCTCCCATTTGGGTTGGGTTTTTTTTTCATTTTTAAGACATGGGAAGGAAGGAGGGGGGAAGCTTGTTGAACATTTTATTCATAGTAATAATTTCTTTTGCAAAACATTTGAAGGGGAAACAAAGAATTATTTGATTGTGACAGAGAGAAAGACAAGAGTTTTGCTTTGCCATTTCCTTTCCAGGTCTCTGCTCCAAAGGGTTTTGTCCTTACTATTTAGTATTTTCTCAGCAAACTGCTACTGAAATAAACAGTCCAAGTAATTTCTTGTTTTTTCCTGAATCAGATCCATTACTGGTTGGTTTGGGGTTTGTTTTTTTTTTTTTTTTTCCCCTAGTTTTGAATGTTTGCTAATGCTATTCCACTGAAAGGCAGAATTTATTCAGAAGTGCTGTAAAACATCAATGAATGCATACTAAACCCAATGCCCTTTAGCAGAGAGTATGGACTTATAGTTAGCACAGACCGAAGTTCCCTTCTTGGCTGTGTCACTGGTTTGATAGAAGATGATGGGTGAAATGGGCAACATCCTTCTCCCATCAGTTTTCTTAGTTGAATAATAGCAATAAAAGCTCAGATGTTACCACTGATGAGTTCATGTACCAGACTTATTGACATTAATGATGCCTTATATATGTTAAAAAATAATGAAGATAATGCTTTGAGATCTTAGGCTGAATGTTAGTTCCCAGCAAAACAAAGTACTTTAAGTGTCAGCATCCTTTAAATTCTTGTACAATTTTACTCTTGCCTTGTACTGATGTGTCAGGCCTGTGGAGCAATACTATTTCCCAGCCCTTTTGCCTTGGCAGGAACACACAAAGGCCAGGGAAAGTTGTGAGATTTATTCTAATTTTCCTTAGAATGTCTCTCTTGGTACTCTGAAATTCCAAGAGGGAAAACGTTCCCATCCAGGAAGGCAAAGCTTGTGAGATGTTACCATGACAACCTGAGTGTAATTAAGGCCTACTTCAGCTGCTAACAGCTGTGTGCATTTTATCTGTCTTGAAGATTTTATATATACTTACATAGATAAATATATGTCTATATGCAAGCATACTGTGAGGGTATCTGTATTTATCTAGCCATACATACACCCACAACTAAATTGCTGCCCCTATGTACATCCATATTAATTGAGTTGGAAATGGCAATTTGCAAAACCCTTGCTGTTCTGAAGGATGCTGAAGCACCAAAGCGTCTCTACTGCCTTTCCTTTCACAACCACCCATTCCGACAAAGTGTGGAAAAAAACCATCCAGAGCCAGAAAAGGAACCCCTGCTCCAGGGTTAGTTTCCAGCATCTTTTCGGGTTACTGTTAGAGAGTGTAATTTTCCTTCCTATTAAGGAGGAAATAGGAGCCGTTTCCTACCGTTAAATGTCTCTTGCAAATGCATCAAGTCCTGAAATAAGTCACTTAACCTTTAGGTAATGCTTTCTGTCCTCCTGCAGGCAGCCATCCTCACACACACATTGCTCCTGGATTCAGAACAGTAAGCGTGTACTGTGGTGGGTCTTGACAGAATGCTCCTTGGAGTGTCATCTCTTCAGGCTGGATGTGGGCATTCTGCAACTCGGAGCAAAATCAGTGCTGTTCTGCCTGGTAAAGAACTAGGTTCCTCGATGCACTGGACAGAAGCACTCATAAATTGCTGCAGACAGTCAGCTCACTGGACAGGGAATGGGAGATGGGTGAATGGATACTCTGACCACTGAAAATACAGGTTCCTGGTGGTGGTTGATATCCCTTTGTAGTCAACAGGACAGGACCCTTTTGAGAGGTATTCAGAGCAGATACGTTCTCTGTCAGCTTTGAAATCACTCTTTTGAGCTGTTTTTTTCTGCCTATGCAAGAAGTTGCATTGAGTCTGCTTTGGTGATGTGAAGACCTTTCATTGTGTCCATGTGGGTTACAGAATTATCCCTTAATAAACAATGCTTTGGTTCAGCTGGTTGTGCTGAAAGTAAACATGTTTGCTGCAAGTTTGACTCTTAAAGAGTGTGGGGGTTTTTGAGATACCACACGTAACTTGTCTGAAGCTGTGAATATACTAGACTCCCACACAAGTTTGGCTGCACATCATTTCTAGCAAAGGAGTTTAACTCTTCATGGAGCTGGTAGTAATGCAGTAAAGCATGGAAAGCATCATAATTAATGTGGTTCTTATCTGATACCTCTATAAAGCACTACATATGACACTAGTTTTGGGGGAAACCAATGCTCAAGGGCTTAAGCCTCCCATTTGTGGAAAAAGAAGAAATATGAGGAGGAAAAACTGAAGAAATGCTCTTGGGAAAGATGATTCACAAAGTAAATGCAGTGTAACGAAGGCGACAATGTTATTCAAAAGACACTAAGCTGTGGACACGTCTTCTAAGAGCTAGACTGTTTATTTAATGGCCTCTGGGTTTGCACCTGCCATAAACCATACAAATGTGGGTGTCCAGAGAGTGTTTGGCTGGCCTTTGGTTTTTTTTGTGTTTTTTTTTTTTTTATTTATTTGAAATTATGATAATCTGTGCTGGTGAATACAGCTGTGTTCTCCTGTTCTTTCCCTTTGTGTGTGTAAAATTACAGGTGCCAGGGGACCCTGTGAACTTTCTGTTTTGGGAAGGAATCTCATTGTGATCTGCATTTTTGGGAATGCAAAATTTCCCCAGAGTAAGTGAATGGGGTTATATCTCTGAACACTTTTTGCCTGAGGGACGGGGTAGTCGGAGGCTGCAGGCGGAGAAACCAGCAGTATGTGATTATGTCCATAAGGTCCCATGTCTAAGACATGGTTCTCAGAGGTCAGATAACTCTCTGCAGCTCTGTTTCTGGCTGCCTGGCTGCTGAAAGGCATCTCTTTGCCCGAAATTTATTTCAATCCTGCATTTTCTACTGGTCTCTTTGGGCACAGTGCTCCTGTTTCCACTGTAAACAATCATGTCAGGCAACCCCATTCTTGTATAGCAAAGTATTTTGAGGTGATCATAAGACTAAGTAGAATAATTTAGGGACTTTGGTTAAAGGATGCTTAATAGTCAACTGAGAATGTGTTTCGTCTGTGTGTATACATGTGCGTACACCCACGGGCGTATATAACTCGGTACGTGTTCAGGCTTGTATGTGATACTGTGCACATCTTGGGTGCAGGTATTCTACACTGAGCACTGACAGGAGTTTAGATAAAACTACAAGGTGAATTTGGGAATGTTGTGCCATGAGTTTACCTGAATGCAGAGAAACTAAAACCACTTGAATGCCATGCTGTACCTTTAGCAATGGTCTAAAGGAATCGTTGGAGAAAAGTATGTTCAGCGCTTCATGGTATTTGTGTGAGGGGAGTACGGTGCAGGGAAAGGGGTGAGATGGAGGTTTTGAAAAAAATAGATTGAATTTCCTGGTGTGATTTAAGCAAAAAAAAAAAAAAACAAAAACAAACAAACAAAAAAAATGTTGGGAAGATTGAGGTGACAAGGAGTAGGAAATCTCTGTGGAGGCTGGAGCTCCCTGTTAGAGGGATTTATTTTGTTTGTGTTTAAGGAGTGCTGTGAAGGATCAAAACATACTTCCCCCAAAAAAAACCCAACCACAACAAACCAAACCCCAAAACAAAACAAAACAAAACAACCAAAACCAGGTTATGAAAACTGTGTTCACTTTTGTTGAAATAATTCCAAACTCAAGATGTTAAAGAATAATTCTCAGGTCCAGCTCTTTTTTTTTATAGAAAAATATGTGAATAGCCCTAGTTACTAATTTCTAGTTTGCATATGCTGTATCAGTCTGGAAAATCCATTTCTGAATGGAAGTGGAAGAAATAATAAACTGGTAATTAGGATTATATGATACCAAGATTAGCTTCCTACATAACTGCAATGCCTTGAGTCATTTACTTGGGACTGTGATATACCCAGTTATATCCAAGTTTATTTTGTCTTGAGATATATATATATGATGCACTTAAATCCCTCACTGATGGTTTTATAGCTGGGTAGCCATTTTGTGAACTGTAAAGTGAATACCCTCAGAGAAAAACATCAGCACTGCTACTTTTTGTGTGCAATTTTTTGTTTTGTGCTGTCCTTCTCCTACCCCACGAGAGATGACACCATCAGGAAGGTATTTGGCTGGCAGTTTGTGTGGGGAGCCAGAGGAAGGTAGGGATGGGACGTGCAAGGAATAGGGAGGTCAAATATTTACAGAAGTAGGTCACATTTTCCAAGCTCAACTTCTGGATAGCAATCACAAAGAAAAAACTGATTCCTTCAGAAACCAGGATGTGCCCTGAATAAGGAGGAGTTAGTAAGAAAATGAAAAACATGCTCATCACACAGTCAAAGGATCTACTTGGGACTGGGAGATTCAGCAGTTTAAATGTGCCTTTGGACTGTAAATAGACCCAAAACCCTATCTACCAGTCAAACAGACTCCAGTCCTTTTTAACATAAGATTTGCTTTAATTATGAAACCATATTATCATTTATCATCGCACTCTAATCCCTAACCATACACCTCCTTAGCCTCTCTTATCCGGTAACTTTACTTAGCCTATCTTAACTGATACAAATCTACATCTACATATCAAACATATTCATGAACCTCTGTCAAAAAAGAAAAAAAAAAAAAAAAAGGCAAACACCCCCACCCCCCTCAAGTGCACGTTTAAGCTCATAGCCTTGTGTGTGTGCTTTTAATGCTCAGCCTTACTTTTGCTGCTGCAGCTATAGCTCACCAAAGGTGCCTCCGTCCCACAATAAGGGACAGTCTCCCTGCCAGTCTTGCACGCTAGCCCATAAATCTCTTTTTTCAGTGTGTAGGTGTTTGGTGTCACAGTGCTTTACGCATCTCCTCAGTTGCTGCTGAAGCTGCCTGAGGTCTGCCGCGATGGATCAGGGTTTTGATGTTGGTTTGCCTGTCTGTACACTTCACTAATTAGAATAACAAAACTGGTAGCAAATCTTCAGGCATCAGCCATGCATTGCATCAATTAAAAACATCAAAACCAAAGTCTCTCCTGGTTTCTTTCCTTTCCACTTGATCTCTTACTCCATGGGATGGTGTAACTCTTTCTCTAAGTCCTTCTCCTAATTACTGCATTCCTTCTTTTCTCTGTGAGCTTCCTTGCAGCCTCAATTCTCTCCTGACATTTTATTTGCTTGCCCTTTCTTTCACTGCTAGGGGACACCGCTAGTCTAATAGGGGAAAACAAGCATTTGCTAAGCTTACGTACTCTGACAGAAATGTGAGCATATGATTTTTAACTAAATTTGTCTTCTTGTTTAATTTGATGCGGACTTTTTTAATT
This sequence comes from Charadrius vociferus, assembly GCF_000708025.1. NCBI lineage: Eukaryota > Metazoa > Chordata > Aves > Charadriiformes > Charadriidae > Charadrius > Charadrius vociferus. Next base: position 166,458 of record NW_009648165.1, on the reverse strand, counting down.
TTCTTTAAAGGAACATTTTTTTGCAGCATTTATGCCAACCGATAGATAAGTATTATTATCTTATTTGCATGTGGGGTAATTGAGACATAAGAGTGAGTTAGTTGAGCTCATATGTTCTATTGGATAAACCCTAAGCCACTGAGAAAGTAGGCTTATATCTCAGGTCATTGATGAAACACGATTGTATGGAATTTGGATAAAACCCCCTGAATATGAATTTTGACACAGCTTGGATTCAATGTGCATCTAAACTCACTTCTCATGTTTAACCGATGCAGAAATATGAAATACTTGGAAGACAGAGACACTGCCCTAAATTTCTACTTAGGCAGTTTAGTGCGTGTAAAACAGAAAGCAGAGGGAGACGTCTCACTCTAGAGATAATTCTGTGTGCAGAGTCTGAAAAATGAGATCATGATATAAAGAGACTACTTTCATACTGATGTAATTTCCTTATGCCCTTCTAATATAATTGTTTATTTTGCTTAGATTAATGCAAAAATAGAAAGAGGGTACTCGATACTTCACATGATCTGTAATGCACACATTATTTTGTCCAGCTTGAATGATATTGTGACACACGGTGGGGAAAAAACCCCAAACAACTCAGTGGGATTCAACATCCAGTGTGCAGGCATGAATTTAATCCCCCACAGACCCCGCTATGTGATGATACACAATTCAGACTGTCAATATTTTGTCTTTTTTTCCTCCTCATTTAATCTCTCTCTTTTTTTTTTTTTTTTTTAAATTTTGTGTATGAGTTTATGCTCTTGCCAATGCAAACTGGGATGATAGAGATCATCCCCATCATCATCTCCTTTTTGCTGACTCAGGCAGTCCAGAGAAGTGTCTCAAACACTGGGATGTTTCTGAATCTGAACTCTCAGCCTTTTGTGCCTCCCTTTTCAGTCTCCTTCCTGCACTTTCACAATGTTTGTTTGCTTAGTATCACCTGAAAGACCTACCTTCAGTAGCATTTATTTTTAAATCTCCCTGTCCAATGATACTAATGTAACTATTTTCCTTTCCTCCTTCTTCTCCTTGCCTTTGTTTGTGACTACTTGGAGCTGCTGTTGGGGGAGTGACTTGTACCAGGGCAAACTGCATTTAATTCAAGTCACTCCTTACACCTACAGAGCTGCCTTCCCGCTGTTCAGCATATGTTATGCGTCCCCTCTCCGTGCCTGGTCCGTCCGCCTTGGCAATTTAATTCAAGTTGCGCAGCATCATGCTTAGAGTCTCCAGTTTAGTCTCAAGTGTCAGCCAAGATGGCTGCTGTCATATTCACTTAAACATCCCATGTAGATGAGCCCTTCGCATGACAGAAAAAGAGATTTGGTGAGTCAAAACCAGCACAGGCCAGGAGATGCATCATTTCCTATTTCTAACTGAGCTATCCTGACATTTCTGACCAGGCTTCACGTGCTGCAAAGGACCGACTGCAACAGACACTCATCATGAAAGTGCATCTCTTTTGAATGAATTATTGCACTTCATTGTGGGGTTTTGGTATATTGACACATGGTACTTGCAGTCAGCCCAAAGCAGAGCTCTGTCCTGAAAATTTTGGAGAATGCGTTACTCAACATCTGGAAGCAAAGCAAAACCCCCAGTTGCAGGCCCTATAAACAAAGCAGTACGGACCAGATAAGGCAAAATGTGAGCAGTGTTAGTGCACCTGACGATGTGTGGCGGGGTGCCTGTTCTTGCACTCCTTGGGTTAAATCAACCCAAACCGAATGTCTAGAAGGAGGAGAAAAGAAGGGCTGGGAAAGGGGGTGGGGGTGGGGTGTGGAGGGGAGAGAGAGAGAGAAGATGAAGGTGGATGGGGAACAGGGGGAAAGAAAAAGAAAAATCAATCAAAGCTGAGTGAGATTTTGTTTGCCAAGTTTCCAGCTGCTGCTCAGAGTGAATTTTTATGGCCAAGTTATAAACCTTTGAAAATAGGAGTTTCTAATGGAAATGCTGACAGACCCTTTATATGGTGACATTAACACTGGCCGCTCTGCGATTGTCCTTGCCTGCTTTTATTTATTTATTTTCCTCTCTTTGTCCTTAAGGTCCTGTCACACTTAATGGATCCTAGTGAGGAAGCAAAGGGAGTGAAGTCAAAATCCCTTAGAAAGAGGAACTCTTTCTAAACTGATGAAGCAGGTTGGGGAAGGGTGGTTTAACTGTGGAGGGACAGAACTGCTGAAAATTAATGCCAACCCCCCAAGCTTGCTGTCATGCAAAACTGTGCTCAAGCTCTCCATTAGTCTTGCTTTATATTTATTTTCTCTTTTCTTCTCTTTTTTTCTTTTCTTTTCTTTTTTTTTTTACCCTACCTCCAGTAATATCTTGTGAATGGTGTTCCTCTTTGCAGCCAATTAATGAGGTAATTTTTAAGCTAACAAAAAAGTTTGGTTGAGAGGAAGAAAAAAGGATGTGAATTGTATATTGAGTTTTCCTTTCAGTATTTTGTGTTTCAAACATTCAGGTCTCTTTCTCATCTGAAACGCAAGTGGTCTTAGAGGGGAACAACAGTCTTTCCTACCTGTTTATAAAGAGAGTTGAATACGTTCCCACAGGCTTGCGATTTCCTGGGGAATTTTAAATTTCCCTGTGTCTGAATGCCTTAAAATGAGCCTTAAGCTGTATTACTGAAGGAGGCTGTCACCTCTGGGTTACTGAAATCAGAGTGGTCAGGAATATGACTTTATCCATATTTGTTGCCACAAGGTCTTCCTTTGCATATGCAAGTTGGGACACGGAGTGACATGCAGGAAACACAGTGAGCTCTGTGTGGAGCCAGCAAAGGGCTGAACAGCACTTGGGGCACTTGGGGACTCTGCAAAAGATGTGAAACTCACCTGAAGGAAAGGGAGGAGATATGCAAGAAAGTTGTTCTTGGCCCTCTCATTGCCTCTTTCTGCCCCTTTGATTTGCTGGACAAAAAAGAAAAATTTCTACATCACCTGAGATTTAGTCTGGCCTTATCATTCTTAGAGAAGTTAACCACAAAAAAAAGAGCCTTTAATTAGAGAGGAGAAAAAGCATCTCTATTCTTATCTTTTAAATCCTGATATTCTTGTTTTCTGGGCCTTGCTGATTGTACTTCTCCATCAGCAAGCTGTATACAACAGTCGGTTAGAGGCTGCGAGGAACTGGGATGTCACATTTGTAGGAGACGTTTCCTACAAAGTTCAGGTCTTGTGTGACTTTCTTTCACGCAAAACCATCTCACTGCTGTGGTGGATGGGACCTAGGCTGGTCCCAGATAAAAGTGTCTGGTTGAAGAGTGAGCACACGTAGCACCTCTAATCATCCTCACTGAGCAAGGTTATGACACCTTCTCCCAAGAGATGACGGATACTCCTCTCCAGAGGAAAGGGAGGCAGAGTGTTTGTCTCCTGGGAATGGTCCTTCAAAATCTGTGTGTCTGAACTTCAGGGTTTGTGCCCTGACTGGAGCTATAGGCACCTGCAGAGCATTCGGCCATCACTGGATTTAATAGGTCTCAGTCATGCCTCCCTGCACTCCCCAGAAGGTTGAAGTCAAATACATGCCGCATGCTTCAGTGCTCCTCAAACACATGTTTAGCATCTTAACTTTATTTCTTGGTTTCCATTTTGATGGTACACAAAGGGTTTGATGTTTTCATTGTTATACACAGTAGCTTAATTTTTCTCCTTGTAGCCTCTGGGCTGTTGCACCACTGTTACGAGATCCCTCCTAGGAACAGCAGGGCAGAAATGTTCTCTATTATGTGCTTGAATTTACTTTTTTTTTCCTCTCTCCCCTCTCCCTCCACTCCCCCCACAGTTTCTTTTGCCTCTCTGGTTTTAATTAGCCTTGCTTTTCCAATTAGCATCCTGGTCTGCTGCAGTGAGGCCAAAGGAGGGAACCAGAAAGGCATGGCAAGAACCCCCTTTTCTGAGAAAGACTCGTGGCTGAGGCTTGGAGACTGATTTTTCCCAAGGTGGAGTTGCATTGACTGATTCTTAATAAAAGGAGAATTTGGGGCCCAGCGGCACTGTGGGTTTGTAACGGGCATTGTTGCTTGAAAATATTAAGCTCGGTAGGAAGTACGTTCCCCCTTGGCCTCTCCTAGTCTCAGGTAGTGATATGGAAACTATCATCACATTTGGACCCCTTGCAACCTGTCCCTAGGTGGTAATGCTTTATGAATAGCACTGAGCAAGCAAAAAGAAGAAAGGAAGAAAAAAAAAAAAAAAAAAGAAAAAGAGAAGATTAAAAGCAAAACCTTTTGGCTTGTCCCCTGGCACAATCATCTTGGCATTTTCAATAAACCAAAAAAAAAAAAAAAATTAATTTGGAGCTGAACAAATTCATTAATTGAGACTTAAAGATTTTTTAAAGACCTTTGCTAAAAGCAGCAGACTTCTGTTCAGTGCATCACATCATGTGATACCCTAATCCTCTCCAGCCTGGCACTGGCTTTGGATGAAGGGAGTCTGGATTCACTTCCCTGGTGGCCCCTCTCTTGCCCACTTCCAGGAAATAGTGAGGCACAGGTTTTGTTTCAGTGTGATCCTGTGGTCCCCTTGCCCAGCAGGATGCCTGGGTTTACCGGCTTTACCGGTTTACACTGGCTTTACCGGTTTCCCACTATCGTGCTGTAATGTGCTACAGCAGATCACAGCCAGGGGAAAGGGGACCTGGATCATGCTTGTTGCCTGGAGTGAAGAGTAGGGAAGGACAGTGACGGTGACTTCCAGCAAGTGGTCATCAGTCCAGCTTTCCTTTCTCTGTCCAGCCTACCTTCCCTGTCTGTAACAGCATAGCCTTCCCAGGAAGAGGAGGAACTGGGGGCGGGTCTGCAGTCACAAAGTTTTTGATCCTAGTGAAACTTAGCAGGAATCAAAGCTACTGGTTGTTGCTTTTCAGAAAAGAATTGTGGGCAGAAATTATATACGTGAGTGTTTACATTCAGATTGGGCATGTTTGTGTGTGTGTGTGCTACTTCTAGATCAATACCATCTTGAAAGGGTATCCCTTTCTAGAGAATATTTTTGGTCTAATACAACCAATATGTACTGATTGGCACAACCAAAGTGGTGAAAAATGTCTTTGATCACGATAGAAAATTTAACTAAATAAGGACAAATTAACATTGCAGAGAACATTTTTTCCACTGGTGTTCCTGGGCAGTCTAAAGTATCGGAGATTTATTTTTTTCTCTCTGTCCCTCTCCCTGTTCTAGAGAATATTTTTGGTCTAATACAACCAATATGTACTGATTGGCACAACCAAAGTGGTGAAAAATGTCTTTGATCACGATAGAAAATTTAACTAAATAAGGACAAATTAACATTGCAGAGAACATTTTTTCCACTGGTGTTCCTGGGCAGTCTAAAGTATCGGAGATTTATTTTTTTCTCTCTGTCCCTCTCCCTGTCTCTTCTCATTTTGCTAGCTGTGATCATGCATCCTTAATTCCATTCAGATTTCTTTCCTCTGAGAAGATGAGACACTAAATAGCTTTACTGGAAATACAAAAAAATGTAGCCAATAGGTAAAATACCTGGAGATTTAACACTTTACTGAAGAAATTAATAATTACAACAATATGAAACTCATTGCTTTGCCCAGCCCACCAAGAAATTAACAAGTCTTTTCCCCTCTAGAGATAAAAATCTTATTTTGATCTGTCAGGAATATACTTTTGTTGCTCTTGCAATATCATTTTCAATGCAAGGAGGGGAAAAAAGACCCTATTTAATGTAATGGATTTTGAATCTAAATCTTTGATCACATCATTCTCTGCTGGGATTTTTTTTTTCTTCGTGTTACTTCTAACAGTTTATTTTTCCCTCTTCCCACTAGGATGGCATAGCTTTAGTCACACTTCCAGAACAGCTCTGCACTAGACCCTGGATTCAGCCCTCGAAGGGTTATTATTAATAGTGATGTTTCTCAGTAAACTTGCTTCCCAAGGTTGCTCTAGCCAAGATTATTTAGAAAACTCCACTGGGATACTTGTAAGGGACACCTTGGGTCTAATGTACTAGCGTTTAATGGACAAATCTATTTAGGTCCCTGTGTTAATATAAAACTGTTTTGTTAGTTGTGAAGCAGGTACAAAGCACTACTAATAACAGCTGTGAAACAGAGCTAATTTGGGCATCAGTGGACACCTGAATACTGGAAATTCAGGGCACTCTTAAAGCTTCTGTTTTCTTAATGAGTAAAATTGGATTGATGTACATTTCATTATTAGAACGGAAATGCCAGCTTCCCATGAAATTTCTTTTTTCCCTTCTTTGAAAGCAAAAATTACATTTTGCTTGAGAGAAGAGCACAATTTGACAGCTGGGAGAAGCATATTCCCTGCTTTTCCATGATTTATTCGAGAAGGCTTATCCCAGGCTGGTCTTGTAATTCAAAAGGGTTTGGAGCTTGTGCTGATGTGATAATAGCAATATTAGTGCTATTAATTTTGTGTTTCACTCTGCCTTGTCCTGCCACGTCCTGGTTGTAGGACTGTACAGACTTGGCTCCCGCTCTGTGGGGAGAAGGAGATGTCAGTGATATGCTCTCCCTAGCTCATGGTGGTACTCATTTTCCCTAGCGAAGTGCTGCACTGAGCAGAGCTGCAACAGAAGTGGGGAGTTAATGGAGATTTTTGAGTCAAGAGAGGTATTTCGTACCTTCAGTGCTGCAGCTCCCAACATGGGATGAAATCTTCTCAAAGTACAGCCAGGTGCCCAGCTTGGCTTGGTGTAACAGAGAGAAAGGAGGTTACAGAGAGCAGGGAGGAAGAGAAAAGAGAGACCCCAACCCATGGCGTGTTTATATGATGCTTCCTTCCCATCTCCATCCTTCTGACCTTGTTGCCATCTATCCTATCCCTTTCCCAGAACAGGTCACAAAGGTGGTCTTTGTGTCTGTATTCTTCTTCCCACGTTGAATGGTTTCCCACTTGCAAGTCTAAAACTTCAAATGCTGTAGGTGGTTCTGGCTCATCTTGTGTTCACTATGGGAGAGGAAGTAATGACTCTGTTTGGAGAGAAAGTGGGAGGGAAAAAAAAATTATTAGGACCTTTTCTGTAAAAGAAACTTTTTAGGAGGGCAGCAAGTTTGGGAAGGTTTAGTATTTTTCTCTGGGACAACTGGTTGAGTGAATGGTTTTGGGTAACAGGGAGCTAGAGACTATTAGGATGTTGATGGTGTATGGGTGTTGGATAGAAATACAGCAAGAAACTACAGAAGGAGCAAAAGGTCACTTGACCAGTGCATCTCCTGTTTCTGCACAGATGTGCTTTTAAATGATGCATTGCTTTGGTTTTTCTTTCTGGGGTCTGTGGTGGATAATACCTATTGGTTGTGTGCTGCCCTGGTAACCTATGCACATCAGCGTAGCTCACTCTTGCCATGACCCTGTGAATATCACTTTCAGTGACACAGATCCATCCTGTTGCTTTTGGTTCTGCAGTGCTATGTAGCCTGTCCTGTAACTGACAGGTGCATTTCTCGGGGGACCTATTTGTCAACCTGGAATTCCCCTTCCTCTGCTTTAGCAAAATCTGTCGACGCGATTAGCATGGGCACTGCTGATTCACCAAGAGGGAAACAAGAGGAGATTGTCTATTTGCTAATGTCAGACATCAGTTCAAGGTAATTGCTGACCCTTGGTCAGGTCTCAGGAAATGAAGCTAAGTGATACCTCGGTCAGTTTACTTTGACAGAAGAAGCAAAAAATGATTATAAACTAGATAGAGGTTAAAAAAAAAAAAAAAACAAAACAAATATGGAAAATCCTCCTACCTAGGGACAGTTGGTAGCGAGGAATCTCCAGTGTATTATCTCTTTGAAAGTATCTTCATCCATCTTTGTGACTTTTCGTTTAAAACACTAACCTAATCCTAACCTAATCCCTTTCAATTTTCAAGGAGAATTGGAAGAGGATATAAAAAAACCCCACCACCAAAACAACAGAAAGCCTTAATACGAACAGATGGGTAAAAAGTATGTATAAATTACACTGCCAAAAGACCCTACTGATGGCAAGTTGGTATTTCCCTGACAAAATAATATGAAAGGTGTTTCATTTGTAGGAGAAATTAATTGTTGGCAGCATGAAAAATCCATATTGTATACAGTATCCACCAACCCTGTTGCATTTGATATCACATATTGATAATGAACAAAAGTGTTGTGGGCTTTTAACAGTGGCTAATACTAATCTTTTACTGAGCTGATTACGTTTTTCATGATGTCTGCTCTTTACATAAACTGGATGAGACTGGATGTATTCTACAATCTGAGCCAGAAGATGACTAAAGTATCTCCTTAAAACCCTCTGACTTTTGTGGATGCATTAAATTGTGTCCTAGCATAGGGTCTTAAAAGTCATTGGTGCAAACGGCTGGTGAGCAGTTGCCAGCCTGATCCAAACATCACTGGTGTTAGCAGGAATCTTTCTATTACCTTCAGTGGGTTTGGATGCAGACCCCATTTTTATTCCTCCCCAGGATGTTTCTGGAAGTTCTGAACAGCTCCCTTCATGATTTGATCACAGCGTCCCAGGAAAAAATCTATTTGGCCCCAATAGATTTTCTTCTTTAAGTTTTTGAAATATTGCTGGTTTCCTGAGTTGTATTTTGCCTTCCACTTCCACTCTTGTCTCCCTGGATACCTGGCACCCATAAACAGTTACAGCAGAGGCTTCAAACAACTGTGAATAACTCATGAAAGCACGTAGCATAGGATTTTCCTTCCCAGCCTGAAACACAAAGGGGCTCGTGAAAAAGATTTCAGAGTGAGTTGCCAGCTGAGGACAGCATTCCTCTCGTAGACAATGTTACCCCCATCTCATTTTTTGTGTCTCTGGTCATCTGTGTATGCTCCCACCTTGTTGCCTTCCTATGCTACCCATGAATGTGCAGGTCCTCATGGAATCTCTGTCATCATATTCTCAGAGCAGAATCTCCCACTGTAACAGGCGGTAATAGAACAGGTCTCAGGCAGAAATACAGTGGCAGAATTTGAGATAAATGAATCCTTGTCTGCTACAGTTCCCTCCTAAATTTCCTTACTAAGCATCCTAGTGAGATGAATCTCCATTTCTGGTCTGATGATAGAAACAGATCATCTTTTAATAGTTCCAGTAATGGGAATGCTGTTCCCTTGCCTTCCGATGAGGAGTTTAGAAACCGACAGGTAATTAGCAAGAGCAGCTGTTCATATGAATAGGCCTATGTCCAGGTTTCCCCTTTTCAACTGTTATGCTCTGTGGAAACAGGGAAAAATGATATATAGGTACAAGGGCAACTTCATTTCATGTCCTTTTTTCTCTCCACCATCATTTACAGTAGTCCCAATTCTGACGATACTGCTGTGGTGGCCCTACAGGCAAAACCTGCAAAACATAAGACATTTGGCATTTGTGTCAGCGGACGCAGGATTTACCCTTCTGTTGTACTGTATGGCACCTAAATGCTTTTTGATCTTTTTGATCTGCTTGAAATCTAGAATTATACAATTTTAGTTTGTAATGGTATTTTAGTCCAGAAAGTGCAACTAAACTGGTTAAAACAATCCGTTGCATAGACAGCTCCTAAAAGAAGATGAAAACAAATTCTTAAGAGTCTTTGGGGGGACATTCTGCTTTGGTGTCTTCTATGTCAACATTTTGTGAGGTGGGTGGGAAGGGAAAGAAGTACACTAGGGGCTTCAGTGTAAATTAAGACGTGCTTTCCAAATCATTAAGGGGAATTGTTAATATTCACAGACACTTCCAGGGGTCAATTCAGCCTACCTAGGATCTGAATTGCCATCTGGCTATGCCAATCTCTGTTCGTTCATTATATAGCAAACTTAGAGACTAGGCTCCTAATACTAAGGTGCTGTTTCCAATTCTGCATTAATATTCTACTCAGACATAGAAGATTGTACTTCCATTAGAATCATCTAATTCGGAGGGTGGTTTTTTAAACGTGTGCTGTTGCCTTGTCAAAATGAGTTCTGCTGGTGATACAGTAATTCAGATTGTAATGTTATGCATCAGTAATTGCTGCAGGCCCCAGTGAAAGTCGGGACCCTACAGGGTTTAGTGTCTCGCACATGTGCAGAGATGTCCTTTGCCTTTGGGAGCTTTCCAGTCTAGGGAAGGAGCAGAGAGGGATGGCAGAGTAGTGGGGTAACGGAAGGCTTGTTCACAAGCAACCAGCAGAACAGATGTGAAGAGAACCAGTGATTCGGTCTCGTGTCTTTGACTGCTGGTCTCTGATTCACTCCAGCTGAGGTGTCAAGTTAGGAGCTAATCTCCTTCGGTTCACTCTGCAGTCAATGAAATCTCTTGAAGCGTTTCTGAAGGACAGGTTACTTAAGAGCCTGAAGTTAATGAGATAAATTGAACAGTTGGTGCCCCTTTAAGTTGCTGTCAGTTTTGCCCATTGAAATCTCCAACATGTATTTGATGTGCCTACATGACAAATCCTAAGCAACAGTGATGATGACTTTAGTCTATCCAATACGTTAGCCAATATAATATAAACCTGATAGTAGTATGGGTTGTATTTTTTGTTAGATATGCTGTTTTTCTAGCTGGGTGAAGTGCTTCGTGCAGAGTCCCATCAATAGCTCTGGAAACCCTACTCAATGTTGCTAATTGGATCCTTTGCGTTTTCTAAATTGAGGGAGAAAAGCTGGAGCAAAGGAAGAGGCTGGCACACCTCTTTTCCCTATTCACCTTGCAGCACTTCTACAGCTGCATACTGTTGTTTTTCCAAGTCATTTCCAGGAACGCAGACAAATGAGATTATATGAACACTACAGTGGCCCCTCTGAAGAGACAGTGTGATTAAATGTGTTGATTAGAAATTTGCTGCTCACCTCTGACAGCAGTTGTATGGACCAAAATGAAGAATGGCAACTAACTTTTAAGAAGAACTGTAAATACATTTCTGTCAATTTCTTACAAGAATATAGTGTAACTAACACGTAAAGCAATGACTTAATAAGTTCTCTAGAGAAGTTATTTGATGTATAAAAAACAAGTGTATGAATTCATGTGTTCTGTGTATATCTTATGCCTGGACATTGTGGTAGCCACTGCCTACTGCGCTGCTGGCTACAGATGCTTAGGTACATGAGCCATCCTAGCCCTGAGCAAATTTTTGACCTTCATCTGTTCTGCCCCACCTAGCAATATGGTCATTCTGGCAAAGTGTAAAGTAGCTTAGTTTTCCCTTAAAGAGGAATGTCTTTTTTACACTAAAGCTGTGTGTTTAGGCTCTCATACTGTCTGGTGCAGGCACATGGTTTAGGTGTGACAGAGAAATGAGATGAACAACTAAAGGTCCCTGCTGCATCTGCAGAACATAACAAATGGGGGGGGGGCTTAACTAATTTGGGTCAAATTTAATGGCTATTTTGGTTAATAACGAGATGTGAAACATGATAAAAGGCTCCACTTTGAAGGTTACAGAATGATTACTTTCTCCTTTTTTAAAAAGTTAAGTTTATAATTTTCTTTCAGAAAGGTTCTTTTTCCTTTTTTTTAAAAAGGGTTAAAATTACAAGACAACCTGAACATAAGTCAATACTTTAGATTTCTGGCTTAATTAAATTGAGTGATTTTGTTTCAACAGAAGGGTTTAAAATCATCTTTTAACTTTTTCTTTCTCTTTTTTTTATTTATTTATTTTTTTAATTGTCAACTGCTCTTCTTCCCACACTACCTGGGACACCTCAGCCTAGTACTAGGGTGTCCATCTTGCAGGATATCATACTTTTTTGGCACTAGGTGGCCTCTGTCTCAACAGAAACTTTGCTGTTCAACTACCTGTGAATAAAAGAGTCTGCTCTGGATCATCAGCTCACACCATGAGCTTTTGAATAAGACCAGACTAAGCTTTGTCCCTTGGGCCACTGAATAATTGAGCAGACAGGAGATGTCACAAAAAGGGAAGAAACACAACTTTTGAGGAAGCCGTCATTTTTGTTACACTGCACAGGTAAACAGTGTTTTACTTGAAGGTTTTTATCAAGAGAAGACAGGTACAGATAATTTTTATTTCTCCATGTGCTACATTACAGACAGTGTTTTTTGCTTCCAATTTGGTGTGAAACACCTATAGGCTCAATCCTTCCCTGGTGTGTCCCCATTGAAACTGGAAATTAAGCTGATTTCTACAAGTTAAACCTCATTTAGCATGGCAGGTCTGTATATAGCACTTTGAACTCACTGTGTGCGGCCAGAGGCTCTTCTGTCTTGAAACAAGCTGGATTTCCATCTTAGGCAGGAGTCAGACCTCCTTGACTTTCTGTGTTGGTCTATGTCTTCACCCCTAGTATTTCACAATCAAGGGCAGGAATAGCCATGGTTCCCTATAATACTGCCAGTGGTTACAACCAAGGCTAAAGAGCTTCAAAGGTGTTTAGAAAGTATGTCAGACCTAGAAGATCAGTGTGTACCATAATGAAAGAGGTGGACAAATACACAAGAGAGGGTATAGGAGACTTCACTGTCAGGATTCAGGATCTGGCAATACATGCAGTTTAATCACTCAATCAGTATAACCAAATTTTTTTTGTTTTAACTTGTCATCCTTTTTTATTGCCCATGGTTTTAATCTATTTGCTTTCTCTATTGTTTATTTTGTTGATCAAGTGAATAAAATGAGACCAAATATTATCAGTAATAAGTAAGTCAAGAAGCTACTTTGAAATCACCAAAGTACTTTTTAGTTCTTTCTTAAGCCTAGATTTCTGACAATGCAAATTTTAAACTTCTCTATTGTAGCTCCATTTTCCATTCTTGCCTTTTTTCAGACTTTTGAACTGGGTGGTTGCTCGTGCTGTGTCAAGTGCACTCTCTGCTTTTTGGTTTGTTTGGTTTTTGTGTTTGTGTTTTGTTTTGTTTTTTTTTTTTTTTTGTCTAGAGTAAGTGCTGTCAAAGGTATTTGGTTTCTACAAATTTAATGAAAATAGGACTGAGGATAGAGGAGGGAAAACCTCATTCCCACAGAGTGAAAAGCTTCAGTTGAGATTAAGCATATTATTTTGACACCAGAGAATCCAAACTGGAAGGAAGACTGGGAAAATTAATGTTCATTAGTTCCACCATTTGTGCACCTACTTGCAGAATTCCTAGCAATCTGTTCCTTCAGAAAGGTAGTAGTATTTAAATAAATAATAAATTTTAAAAAGAATGCCAAGGAGAGAGGTGAGTAAAAGAACTGTATACAGATTATAGACAGAGTCTTCCACTTTTCACCTGGATGTTGTAAGTTTGGCCTGGCAACATCGTGAAGCACTGTTAAATCAGGACTTTACGCAAGCATTTCTACCACTGCACAGTGCACCTTCCCTCAAAACTCTCTGAGGCTCCATGAGATGGAGAGCAGGGACAAACAGTTTACTGGTACAGAAAAATATTACTAGAGCTAAAAATATTACTAGGCTGAAATTCCTCCTTCCTTTTTAACCAAATGAGGGCTCTGTTGCTGACTTGAGGGTGGTTGCAAGAGTGTTTCCCCGCAGCAGCTGGCTCTGCAACGGAGTGTGGTAGCTGTGAGACTAGCACCCAGTAATTCTGCACAGAGGTGTAGGACAGGGGCCCAGAGGCCCAGGAGCTCATTCAAAGCTGTGGGTGAGGGAACTCGTGGAGACATTATGCACCTATCCATAAAGTGGACAAACCTGTACATATAACATGAACACAGTTCAGTGGGGTCCCATGCACCCAATGTGCCCTTCCCAAGCAATCCTCACCCAAACAAAAAGTAAGCTTGTCTGTAGGAGTTGCTTGGCCCTCTTGCATCCCAAACCTTCAAAGAGAGCAGATCTGATGATCCAAACTGAGTACAACATACCCTTCACTGCTTCTGCAGCAGGGCTGCCAGGATATAGCTGCCTTCAACAGAGCCATCTATACAGCCCTTACTGGTAAATTGGAGCATGGATCACGTGTTTTTTCAGGCTAATGATTATATAAGGCAGTACGATTCATGAGTTGCCTCTGCAGCAGGTCCAGTCAAGCACAGCCTCTGTTATTCAAACAAGAAGGAAGAGGGAAGTTTCCAAAGCTCAGCTAGTTTTTGCCCATCACAAGTGATCTGTCTCCTCCAGTGGTTTTATACATAATATCAGAGCCAGGTACTGCTGCCACTGAGACTTGGTAAACCTGGTGTAACACAGCTCAGCTTTCATTTAGTTACTTGGGACTCTCACTGGTATAGCAAAAGGTGGGAAACAGTCTCACGTTAATCTGGATGCCTCTTTGTCCCTCAACTATCTGTCAAAGCGATGTAGCATCGTTCTGTCCAGACAGGGAAACTGCAGTGCAGGATTTTGTGACTGGTTGAGAGAGAGGTTGACTCACGAATTTGAGCCCTTCTTGTGCTCCTGTTGAAGCAGGTGGGAGTTTTGCCTTTCATTTCATGGAGAGCAGAATCAGGGTCCTGGTTGACAGAAAATCAACCATTTAAACAAAAAGGAGTAAAACATGAAGAGGGATTTCTTTTTATCAGTGTTCTTACAACTTAAAAGAAAAGTATTAGTCTGAATTGTGGAACTGAAAGTCACCTTTCCAAAGAGTTCTTTAAATAAGTTTGTGTTTTCCTTTCAAAAGATCATTGCTGAAATTAAGAAATCCCCAATAAACATTAAAATTTATTTACTAAGTTATAGGTGATAATGTGAAGCATAAAATTAATATTTAATGTACAAGAGCCCTTGCTGAATACACGTGCAATTGATTCTTTTTTTATTATTCTTGTCATACTGATCATTGCTTATTTCACACTGAAATGTGTTTCTGATGAGTAGTTCTAAACAGACACTTTTTCTGCGATTAGCATCATTGGACATCTCATTATGGGCAATCAAAGATTTTGATCTTAAATACTTTTTGATAATTAATTTGATGTTTTATTGAGTGTTATTGGCAATGTGATAGATGCATGAGACAGATTTTGCATTGCTCGACACCAGGGAAAACTTAGACTAAATGACTTAGTACAAAGAATATTTACCATTCAGAAAAAAAACAGCTGTCTTCAGAGCAAAAGTCTCTCTAACTAAAGGTTCCTCTGCAATGTGCAATTTAGGATTGACTTGCCATCTAATCTATAACAGTGGATTACACCACCTTCCTTACTGCTGCATTCAAATATTGAACCTAGTTTGAAGTATTGATTCAGCTGCCTTCAGTCACTGGAAATATGACAGTTTATACCAGCTATCTGGTTAGTAATATCTCCATAAAGTGATACATTTAAAAAATACACACTTAAAAATAGTACTTTAATTTTTGCTTGCTGCTTAAAAAGACCATCATAGTTGTCATTAAATGAAAATAAAGTGCTCTAGCTCTGAAGGACAATGTTTATAATTTCTTCCACTGCAGTCGACTGGGTCAGATGTAGAGTCCTTGTACAGCTGATACCCTTGTTACAACAAGCATTGTGGACATTGTCATTCTATTTTGATTTTTGAATAATTTTACTCAAGGAAGCTTTGCATAATTGGACCTATATTACACCCTTGTGCTAGTTCATATCTGGGCTTTCACATCCAAGGGGCTGATCTGTTTAAAAGCTCCTGTATGTCAAAGCAGAGGAGAGAAATAGAACTGTTAGGAATTATTCATACAGTAACAATGAGATTTCAAGGCAAAAAAATTTCTATCTTAATTTTTTCACTGCGAGGTGGAGGCAAAGCTGGCATCATGTCTTGCTTCAAGCTTTGCTCCATCCTGCCCCACAGAAGATAACCTAGAGGATATTCCATCACAGAAAGGAAAATCTCCTGGGGAAGATACTATGCTAATACCAAATAAATAACAAAATCAAACCCAAACTTGTTAGAGGGTAGGTCACCCAGACAATGCTTTTAAGATGACTTCTTGATGCTGGGGGGAAAAAAATATGAATCAACAGGCAGGAGAGAGACCTTGCTGCTGTTGAATGACTCATCCTGGGAGTGAATTGTCTTCATTAGCATAGTGTCACCCATTTATTTTCCTCTGTGGAGGGAAAGGGTTCCAGTTTCCTCTCTTCTTCACATGACCTTCTTCAAAGTTATTGTAGAAAACCTTCTAGAGATCCAGCACCAACTCTTTTGTTTGGGTGTCTTTTTTTTCCTTTTTTTTTTCTTTTTTCCTTCTTTTTTTTTCTTAAGTGTGACAATCTTATTTGAAAGCAAAAGCTTTGTAGGATGCTTACTCTATTCTATTTAGCTTCCTAGATCAGGGCTACATTATGGCATTCTAATCAGGTTCCCACATCACACCCATCACTGCTGAATCCAAGTGATTTTTTAATTTATTGTTTTTTCCCTTCTCTCTTGTGTCCTCCTTCATAAGAAGGATGTAGGGGCTATCTGGGAAATGAAATTACTCACTTGGCGAGAAATCCATTTGTATAGTACAGGAAGGGCAAAACAGATTTGCTCAGATCCTCACAGAACGTGAGGGCAAACCTTCCTGGTGGTTTCCCCTATCTCCTCTTCTGTTTCTGGCCTGGGAAACAAATAATCTCAGAAATTGCCTTTTCTAACTTAGTTTGGAATTTTTCTCTCACATCTGTTTCTAGGAGGCTACTTCTTAGAGAGGGAGCAAAGGGAGAGGGAGGAAGGCAAGGGGGAGATAATAAAAAGATAGGATGTAGCCTTGCACAGAACATGGTGAGGTGGTCTGGTACATCTTTCTCATGCCAAAGAGGGATCAACTGTTATTTTCTGAATAAAGAATTTGAACATGAGGTTTTGTTGAATCTTGTGGAGCTGAATTCCTGGCCTGATTGTTAACTAATCCCAAACTTGCTGGACAGTTGCACTCAAAGAGTTGCAGTCAACAGCTCCATGTCCAAGTGGCGAGCAGTGACAAATGGTGTTCCTCAGGAGTTGGTACTGGGACTGATGCTGTTTGACATCTTTGTCGGTGACATGGACAGTGGGATCAAGTGCACCCTCAGCAAGTTTGCCAGTGACACCAAGCTGTGTGGAGCAGTTGACGTGCTGGAGGGGTGGGATGCTGTCCAGAAGGACCTGGACAGGCTGGAGAGGTGGGCTTATGTGAACCTCAAGAAGTTCAACAAGACCAAGTGCAAAGTCCTGCATGAGGGTCAGGGCAATCCCAAGCACAAATACAGGCTGGGTAGAGAAAGGATTGAGATGAGCCCTGAGGAGAAAGACTTGGGGGCGTTAGTGGATGAGAAACTCAACATGAGCTGGCAATGCGCACTTGCAGCCCAGAAAACCAGCTGCATCCTGGGCAGCATCAAAAGCAGTGTGGCCAGCAGGTCAAGGGAGGTGATTCTGCCCCTCTACTCCACTCTTGTGAAAGGCCACCTGGAATATTGTGTCCAGCTCTGGAGCCTTCAACATAAGAAGGACATGGACCTGTTGGAGTGGGTCCAGAAGAGGGCCATGGAGATGATCAGAGTGCTGGAGCACCTGTCCTATGAGGAAAGGCTGAGAGAGTTGAGATTTTTCAGCCTGGAGAAGAGAAGGCTCCAGGGAGACCTTATAGCAGCCTTCCAGTACCCAAAGGGGGCTTATAGGAAGGTTGGAGAGGGACTTTTTACTAGGGCATGTAGTGATAGAATGAGGGCTAATGGCTTCAAACTGAAAGAGGGTAGATTTAGAATAGATATCAGGAAGAAATTTTTCACTGTGAGGGTGGTGAGGCACTGGCACAGGTTGCCCAGAGAAGCTGTGGAGAGCCCATTTCTGGAAATGTTCAAGGCCAGGCTGGATGGTGCTTTGAGCAAGCTGATCTAGTGGAAGGTGTCCCTGCCCATGTCAGGGGGGGTGGGACTAGGGGATCTTTAAGGG
>NW_009648165.1:140637-148109 GCF_000708025.1 Charadrius vociferus | reverse complement strand
GCAAAGTCCTGCATGAGGGTCAGGGCAATCCCAAGCACAAATACAGGCTGGGTAGAGAAAGGATTGAGATGAGCCCTGAGGAGAAAGACTTGGGGGCGTTAGTGGATGAGAAACTCAACATGAGCTGGCAATGCGCACTTGCAGCCCAGAAAACCAGCTGCATCCTGGGCAGCATCAAAAGCAGTGTGGCCAGCAGGTCAAGGGAGGTGATTCTGCCCCTCTACTCCACTCTTGTGAAAGGCCACCTGGAATATTGTGTCCAGCTCTGGAGCCTTCAACATAAGAAGGACATGGACCTGTTGGAGTGGGTCCAGAAGAGGGCCATGGAGATGATCAGAGTGCTGGAGCACCTGTCCTATGAGGAAAGGCTGAGAGAGTTGAGATTTTTCAGCCTGGAGAAGAGAAGGCTCCAGGGAGACCTTATAGCAGCCTTCCAGTACCCAAAGGGGGCTTATAGGAAGGTTGGAGAGGGACTTTTTACTAGGGCATGTAGTGATAGAATGAGGGCTAATGGCTTCAAACTGAAAGAGGGTAGATTTAGAATAGATATCAGGAAGAAATTTTTCACTGTGAGGGTGGTGAGGCACTGGCACAGGTTGCCCAGAGAAGCTGTGGAGAGCCCATTTCTGGAAATGTTCAAGGCCAGGCTGGATGGTGCTTTGAGCAAGCTGATCTAGTGGAAGGTGTCCCTGCCCATGTCAGGGGGGTTGGAACTAGGTGATCTTTAAGGTCCTTTCCAACCTAAACCATTCTGTGATTCTATGATTCTATGACACAGGAGATTAAAATTGATAGTTCTGAATCTGAGAAATACATATGTGAGGAATGAAGCTTTTAGATGTATTGATCAAACTACCAGTTTTATATGAGAATTAGTTGGTATTTAATCTATCTAGAAGCATATATCAAAATTACAACCTAAGGTTTGTAATACTTACAAAAAAAATGGGAGGGGAGGCTTGGGGAGAAATAAATCAATGGGATAAACTGTAATTAGCTTTTTTTCTGATAGATTACAGTTCCCTTTCCGAATGAGAACTCAGTACAGTCACTATATTTAAATTGCATTAACTATCCTACAAGCTGTAAAATACCTGGAGCATGGGAGATGTCTAATATAATAAAGTAAATAGTAAGTAACAATATATAACTAGAAGCTAGTATTGAATTTTTATGGGTCACATTGTTTATAGGTTTATAACAGTAGCGCTAAGGAATGCCTAACTAACAGTCAAGGAAAGTACAGAAGATTTGCATGAGTCCTTTTCCTCTCTATGTATTAAGCATGTAGTAATATGGTAGCCTGTTCATGGAATTTCAGGTCAAAAATAAAAAAAAAGTAAAAAAAAAAGTTTTGTCAACATATATTTTATTTGTGTATGGTTTAATAGCTTTTATTTAAAATCATACAGGGTTGAGAGAACGGCCTCAATACAAAAAAAAAAAAGATTTAAACACAACAGAGCTTTGAATTTTAAATTTTCGTGAATATTTTCATGAATATTCTGCAGAACATGCGAGTTCTCACAGCTGAACTTTGTTCTCACAGAACCTGTGTTTTATGGGCAACAGAAGTTCTGGCCAAAGAACACAAGCACACTACTGGAGAATCAGGTTTTGAAGAACCTTTTTGGCATTTAGCAAGATGACTTCTTTAGGATTTTTTCATACACCTTCTCCACCACTAACATTCTCAAGGCTGTGCTGGAGACAGTTCAGCGTAGTTCAGTAAAACTGGCTGATAACAATAACTGACAGCATATGCTGGACCATGCTTGGTAGCTTTATGACTGGTGGTTGACTTACCAGGTTGTCCCTCCTCTCCATTTCTTTGTTTGTTTGGCTTCAGATCCTGAAATCCTTGTTCCCCAGTTCAGAGTGACTGTCAGAATACTTATGCGTGACTTGGTCTTACACCTGGACCTATTTGAGGTGCATTTAGTAACACCTCTTTAAACCCTTGTACAGTGATAAACCCTTGCAGTAAGACTGCAGTTAGCTCATCACCTTCTAATGGATGTCCTGTCCTGCCCCTGAAGCAAAGAAAGCACACATACTGATCTGAAATACACCTTAGCTTTGCTCTGCTTCTAGTCCTCAAGCATTAATGCCAAATGTTTGCAATTAGACTGCTTACTGTAGAAACTCAGGAATTCTTTGGATGTAGAGCAAAAAATTGCTCTGAGATGATGGTAGGCATTATCCTCCATAGCAGAGATCCTATTTTCAGTGACGTGCAAACTAAATTCTGTTTTACAGCTGCCATGCACAAAAAAAAAAAGATGCTGGGTTTCAGTAGAACTCTGGGTATTTGGCTCTGGTCTGCATCGTGGTGAAGTTTCCTTTTCCCCCATTACTGCCTTCTTTTCTTTTAACGACGCATCTAACAGAATTCTTTAGCTAATTTAGGGTTCTGTCTGCCTACATGTTTGTTATGAGTCTCAATCAAGCCATCAAGTCTGCTTCAAATGTAGAGAAAGCCTGGAACCATTTAGGATGTAATGAAAATAAGCAGCTTTGTGACCACAAAGGAGGAGGGAAGGGGTGGATGGCAGACAAGAATAGGCAGAGGGAAGTTTACATCTTTGTACTTTCTTTGCAGTCCAATAGACAGAATTTTAATTCCACAAGACTTGTGTTAACTCTGTTGAATTTCCTGGCTGCAGCAGACATCCTACATGATATTAGAAGTTACTTAGCTTCTCTATGCCTCACTTCCCTTTCCTTCTCACTTGCTTTTAGGCAGCGTATTGCTGATAGTAAGATACTCACCATTAGTGTCAAGGTGATGGAAATATGGGTTGAACAGAGGATCTGAGAGTGGTAACTTATCCCAGGGCCATATGCCAAGCCCTGGCCAGTGAAGGAATGGAGTCCAAGGCCTGTGAAGGTTGTTGGCTTCCTAGTGAGCCTTTCTGCTTGCTGATTGGCAGGAGAAAGGGGCCATATCAGTTTATGTGCTTCTGAAACTCACTTCAGGATTGGATAGCTTACGTACATATACTCACTGCCACAAACAAATTAATTTAAAATACATCTTATTATTTTTATCACTTGGGTCTTGACCCAGCAGTGGGTGAACTCATTGATTAAAACGCTGGATGAAGAGTGCTGGACCACAATTTCTGATCTGAAAACTGACCTTGGTCTTGGAGGATAATCCTGCCTGGTGCTGAGTGTGTTCATCTCCCCACCAACTTCACTAGAATCTGAGCAAGCTGTGAACCTTGAAGGATCAGTCTCCTTTAGTTCGTATTTTAGCCTTTGGCAATGCATTAATTAAATGAGGATAATGCTTACTTTCCCCTTGAGGATACTGTGAGACTCGATGTAGAGAGATATTTTGAGCCCTTCTCATGAAAGACACTACACAGAGTAAATGCCAAGCGTTATACACCTCTTGAGAACCAAAAGGTCACCCACTGAAGACCAGGCTAAATTCCCATTGATTTTGATGGGAAGATAGGGAGGAGCCCAGAAAAACAATCCCAAGGGCATGGACTGATCCTTCTGGTTTAGTTGATGTTGGGCTCATGTAATCTTTGATAGTCTCTGGAATTAAATAATTCACTTCTTCCTTAGTTTCATCATCATTAATTTAGCCTGTCTTGAAGAGAAGTGATAGGTCAGTTGGATGCATGGGGGAGGAAACCACATGGAACAGGTGAGGAGGAATTAATCAGATATGCTGCTGGCAATGCACTGCTACTCTCTGTGGAAACCACAATGCTTAGGGCTATGGAACTATCAGGCAATGAAAAATAAAATAAAATAAAAGGCTTTAGATTTACGATTCCCGCTCTTATGTGTTCTTGCCATCGTTCATATGGATTAGGACTTAAGTTCAAACATTCCCTGTGGAAACTAGGGCTTGCTGACTTAGAACAAACAGCATTAGAAATACAGGTTAGGCAAACCCAGAAATACTCAGGTTCAACTTAAGTTTCGGCTGCAGCTGGGCTGAAGTGCTATGTTTAGTTTTTGACTCTGGTGCAGTAATATTTGTTGGATAAACAGAAACTGTGTTATCTAAATCAGCCAGTGTTTTTCAATGTTGTACTGGGGGATAAAGTTAAACTAGTCATAAGACTTTGAATGATTCTATAATCCCTCTTAATT
The DNA here is from genome assembly GCF_000708025.1 of Charadrius vociferus. Taxonomy (NCBI): domain Eukaryota; kingdom Metazoa; phylum Chordata; class Aves; order Charadriiformes; family Charadriidae; genus Charadrius; species Charadrius vociferus. Next base: position 143,990 of record NW_009648165.1, on the reverse strand, counting down.
GTCTGGTTTTGTTTCTAGTTTATTCCATGATCTTTCCTTTCCACTGTCTCCTTTTGGTTTTGATCATCTCCAGATTATTTCTTGATAACCCACTGCCTGCTGTTAATGTTGAGAAGTCCAGGTGTACCAGGGCGACAAATTCCTTCTTGAAGATCCATCTGGTTTAGATGATAAAACCTGTATCTTGGTGTCAAACACTGAGGCAATGCACAGAGGTCAAGAATCAGGGCATCCCCACGCAAATTAGACTTCATATAAACACAGAAAGTGACAGTAGAAATTGTATGAGTTACATTAGTAAGATAAGGGAAAACAGAATCATTAAATATAAGGGTAGAGTTAAGGACTAAAAAAATAAGGATGATAGAGAAACAGACTGTTGGCCTCTGTAGCACAGAAGTAAGGCAGATGTGCTTTTATAGAGTTGGTCAAGTTCTGTGTTTGAACAGTTTACAGCTGTCACTGGAATGGTAAGTTTCAGTGTATAGAAAAAGAGCTGCAGAAAGCTATTGTGATGTGGAACTGGACAGCAAGTGTGTTAAGCATGAGGGTGTTGTTCAGGGTTCTTGTGCTGTCTTGGTCCATAGAGGTTGTGAAGATGGTAGTAGACATGCATCCATGAATGACTGGATGTTAACCTTTCCTTTTGGATCAGTTGACCTTTTGGGATTCCTCACAGCTCTGTTTAGTAGCATTAGAAACAACAACACTGATTTGAGACTTGAACTTTGAAGAAAAGAAGAGGGAGAAGGAAATCTTCTGTACCTAGTAAGAGCATTATACTTTTTGAGCTGGGCTGGAACCAAAGTCCAGACTTAAAATGCTGTAAAAGATGAAAACTTGACTCTTAGTCTAGATGTAAAGTTCAAAACTCTTTCTCATCTGAGGCCAAGATCATTTCCAGAGCTGTTTGATTTTGTTCTGCTTGATCCTGAGCACCTTTTCCACATTTTCTGTAAATCCAGAAAGAAGAAGAACAGGTTATAATGGAAGTGAGTCCCATGTTCCAGAAAGCCAAAGGGCTAGAAGGGATCATAAATTGTAAAGCCACTCTCTAGTTGCCCCACTCCTAAAGTGGTTCCTCCTTTCTCCTTCTCCGTCTGCCTTGCACCCTTTCTGACCATGAATTTTGGGCCAATCCGGCCTGTGTTGATAGCAAGTCAGCAGGAGTCAATTTCTTTGTCTCCATGTCAGGCAAAACATCCACTGGTGTCATTAAACAGGGAGCCTCGTTCTACAGCTTTGCTCCTCTGGAAAGAGTCTTCTGATTTCCGCTTTGGGGAATGCATTAATGATGCCGATAGGGAACTCACTTGCAGGTTGTTTCTTGCAGCATATCAGGAATTTACTCTATCAAAGGGTTTCTGGCTGTCTCTTAGGGCCCAGGCAGCATTACTGCTTTGATTCCTGGGCCTGGTTTTCATCTAGTTTTACACTACTTCTACCCTGTTGTGACTCCACTGACCTGCAGAGTTTTTTCGCTGTTCATCCTAGTGCAGCAGGTTGTAGTTAACTCAGACATCCAGAATTCACTCTTTCTCATCCTTCCTCCCAATTTCAGCCATAATGGCCAGATCCTGATCTTAGTCTCATCAATGTCAGCCTGAAATAATTCTGTTCAGGTACACTTGTTGAATATATTTGGGGAGAAGCCACCTTGGAGCCAGTCTGTGTGAAGGGGATTAAACATCACCATTGAGCAGGTCTGGTTGGGAAGGGACCTGCATAAATTTTTGGTTGAGTTCTGTTTTCAATTTCACCACCTCAGCTGCCAAACCTTTCCTCTGGGGTCCTGGTTTAAAAGCTTCTACTACTAAAGAAAGATAAAAGTGTGATTTGTGTATATGTGCAAAAGCACCAGATTTTGGGTGGAATCTCGATAACAGGGACAGCACTTTAAATCAATTCCTCTTTTGTACAAGACTCCTAATCCCTCTCTTACCTGGCACAACACAGCCAAAACTGTCTTCTAGCACATGCTATTTGACGCGCGGAACAGTATCCCAAGCATTTCTTTGCTCAGATGGTGATTTAGAAGTTGTGGGACCTGGCACCTAATCCCACCTCCAAAGTGCTGCCACACGAATCGGGTTATTGGAACTCTGTGCCTCAGTTTCCCCAGTTATAAAATGGGAATAGTTACCATTGTCCTATGAAAAATACATTGAGGATTAGGCAAATTACATAAAACAAAAAACCTGAAACCCAAATTCTGTTTATATGAGATTATTCTGTGTATTGCTTCAAACTCTCAGAAGCTAATCCAAAGTAGTAGGTGTATTTGTGTGTCTGTGTGTGTATTAAGAAGGGAGGTAGTAAGAGCATTTATGAAAATGATGAGCAGGCTTAAGGTGACTTTACCTGAAAGGCTGTCGAAAGCATAAGGGGTGGCTTGAATTGAATGACAGAACTGTGAGTATGTTTATTTGTAGAAGTAAATGTAAAACATCTGTTGGACCTGTGTATTTAATCCTCTTGGGAGCGGCTTTGAAGCTATATCCCTCTGTGTCTGCATATTTCCTTTTTCCAGGTTGGTGACTAAAGATGAAACGAAATCAAAATATGACTAAAACAATCTCACATGCCGATCAGACTGTGGTGTTTCAGGCTTGTACAGATTGTAAGACTTATTTATGGTTTATGTTGTCACCAGTGATCTCCAATAAAAACCCTGGCCTTTTATCGTACATTTGGTTCTTGTTATATCCTAGGTAATTAGACAGCAGATCCAGGTATTGAACACACATTCCTTCACTAGCTATCTAAAATTAAAGGTAATCATAAAGACATTACGGAACGCATCGAGATTTCCTTTATTACGACATTAATGTGACATTATGCATCGCACCCCATTTGATTAACATATGGTGCCTTAGAGCAAATCAGTTAACACTGATGCATCTATTAAAGTGTCCAAGCAATATTCTGCATCTCCTAAGTGATGCACAATAAATATTCTGCTGTGCAGCTGCCCTCACCCAGCCTCCGTTAGTGTGCCACAGCCGTAAATCTCTCGTGATGAGCTGGGTGTGTTGCTGATGCAACACTGTGATGCCATCCCAGGGGTTGGAGGTCCTTTGCCAGAAAGAGGGGACAGAAACCTGGGGGCACAGTTAAAGCCTGTGTTCTCTAGTCGAGCTCTACTGGTTTTCAGAGCAAAGTTGTTTTAAACTGTGTTATGAAATGATGAAGGCTTTAGCCCCCCAAGACACTGCTGTTAAATTGCCTAATTCTGCTGCATCCCAGTAATCATATACGTATAGTTCTCATGAAGTTATCTGAGCAGCTCAGTGCCTTCCTCTACTACTGTACAAGTGAACTAGTTCCTAACCATTCCCCATATCCTTTGTTAG
>NW_009648165.1:123488-140611 GCF_000708025.1 Charadrius vociferus | reverse complement strand
AGTGCATATTTTGTCCTGACCCTTGTTGCGGGCCATAATATGTTGCAGTCGTAAATATTTTCATTTCATGTTTTGATAAACTTGAGTTTTACTTTGTGGCTCCAGGTTTCCATCTGAGATTTGGATTCACTTTTTCTCCTGCTCTTGGAGTAGAATTATTATTGCCTAATTCTGTTCTTTACATTTCTAATTACACCTTTATTTAGAATTTATTTCTGTTTTGCAATTCAGAACTTTATTATTAATTCTGTGCAACATTGGAGACAGATGCAGGAAGTACTATATAAAATTCAATTTCCCTTTAAAAATGCACATTATTGTGGTGATAAAAGAAGCAAAGAACCTAGTCTTTGTTTGTAAACTTCAAAGCATTTAAAGATACTTAAGAATCAGAATAAAGGCTGGGTTTCTTTCAGAAATTCAACCACAGTTCTCAGCAAATTCTAGTAGATTGTGTCCACATAAATTTACTATGAGATTAAAATAAAAATAAATATATTAGCCCTGTTCCCAGGATGGGAAAACTGCGTCACACGATAAGTTATATGATATAACAAAATAACAGTAATAGCCTGGATATTAAATACATAGTCTTGTTTACCCTAGATAAGATCTCTGTACGTCTGTCTTTAGAGACTGTCTCTTACTGAGCAGCTCCTATTGTTCACAAGGATATTCTGCCTTCAAGATTTCAACATCTCGTCCCTTACTCGAGATAGTAAAGGAGGAGCTAAACACTTAAAATGTTTGCTCTTTTACTCTATGGGTCAGGCACTTTGGGAATCTAAAGGACCATTTATAGGTGTGGCACATCCTATTTCTTTAAAAGAACAAATAAAAATCTCTGGTGCTCTTGAATTTCTCCAAATTTCACGTTACGCTTTCTTTACTTGATGATTCTTATGCTGTGACAAGCCGGGAAAGGTTGCCTGAGGTCAACTGAATCAGACTGGAGTAAGAAAAACTATTCATTGGCTAGTCTATGGAGAGAGATCATCCCAATAAGAGAGTGTGTTAGTCGTGTGTGACCACTGGACTATTCTGTTCTGAGTTGACAACTGCATGTCTTCCTCAAAATCAGCTTGTATAGATGTTGGTTTGGGGGTTTTTTTAAGCAATAATAACCCTTCCTGCAGTGCTAACATGGATTTTTATTTATTTATTTATTTATTTATTAATAAAATCCCTATTCTCAAGCAAGAAGAATTGTCTGGGAAAAGTCCAGTAAACTGTGGATGCTGCAAATACTAGAGATACCTATAAGTGTAGAGGTCACAGCCAGTTGGGGAAGAAAGAGGAACGTGAGAGTGGGGAACAGAGGAAGAAAAAGTAGGTACTTCAGTTTGATGAGAAAGATCTGAGTTTCTCTTGATGTCCCTGCAGTTCTGCCTTCCACTGGTTTCTTTTATCTATGAAGCTCCAAGTTGTGCTTCTCGTGCACTCCTTGAATTGCGGGCATGTACCAAAGTGTTTAGAGCAGGGACAGTCTCGGTATGAGGCACGTGCTGTACATGCATTTTTCTTAAATCCAGTCTAAAACGCACATATTCAGACATGCATACAGGCAGCACATTCTCAAGCTTATCAAACTCTTTGTTGTTTTACAACACAAAGCTTGAAGAAAGATGGAGAAACAAAAATATCTTTTTTTATAGAAAGCTGTAAACTGCAAAGTATTTATTCAAGAGACAAGAGCTGTTCCCAAGAGCTATTCCAGTTGCTTTTAGAGCTCTCTCTATCTTTTTATTTGTGTGGAAACATTTTAATATTTGTCCCCTTCTTTTTACTTTTAGATATAATGTAAGTGGATCTGTAGACAGTTTGAACTCTCTGCTTACATTTTCCCTGAGTGAAAGGGTTGCAGGAAGACAGAACAAAATTTAGAGGCATGGGTCATGGTTTTGATAAACACACTTCAAGAATTGCTGCCACAGGAATGCTATCTCTTACAGGTGAGATTTTCACAGCTAGTAAAATTTCAGCTCAGATGTTTTCGCTTGCTTTGTCCAATATGCAATTCATCAAAATGGGGTGAGATCTTAATTTAAAAATAAGTTAAAAAAAGGTGATTGTCAGAAGTGAGTACAAGACAGGGTGTGTTATTTCCCTGCCTCACAGACACTCCTGTAATGCCTTTAACATGAGACTAGGTGGGGCTTCTCAGTTGCCCACTCCCCTCCCCTCGTAGTGCTGCTACCACACCACAGCCCTTGGCAAAGCAGTGTATTCGTTCACTCGGGCTCTTCAAGACTTTTATTTCTCTGCTAGATGCAAAACTTCAGGTCTAAAGATGTTTGCAACCCATTTGCACCTATTAGGTTTCTTTCATGACGGTATTATGTGTGACCAGCCTCCAACACCAGCACCCACCTGCTTCACTGTGTCCGTTTAAACAGCCAGGGTCGCTTCCGATGAGGCAATTTATGTTTGTGTGTAACTGCTCCAGCTACAGAGGTTTCACTGCCATCAAGGTTGCAAAATGCAGACTAATGGTGGGGAATAATGCTCTAATGGTGGGGAATAGTAGCCAAGACTTTAGCCGCAGGGTGGTTTATTATACAGGATGGGATCTTGGACCTCTGATTCTTTGCTCTGGCACTGATTTCTCTGAAACTATGAGCAATTTGTTTTACCTCTGTATCCTCCTTCCTCTGAATCAGAGTGCTTACCTGCTTTGAGGTTTAATCAAGGAAGCTGTGCGACTGCCAGATACTGAATAAAAGCAAGAGGCAATTATTAAAAGTGGGCTTTGACTTTTTAAAGGTAGGATAACAGATGCCGGGTAATAAATCTCATTAACGATGATAGGGAAATTATCTTATTTTTGAACTGTGCTGGTACTTTTTTCCTAACTTTTGTTACTGTTTAATAGTTATTCTGGTTTCACTGTTTGTTTTCCAAAAGTGCTGGAAACAATTAGATGACACAATGAGCTATTTTTTTCCCTAGCGTGTCCCACTGTTTTCAGATCTGTGTTTATGTTTAGAAATTATTGAAGCATATTGTTTTGATATGGCTTTAAGCAAAGTGCTTGGCTTTCAGATTTTAAACAACGCTGAGATTTGAAACTTATTAAATGAGTAAAGTTGCAGTTTTTTAACACAATTTTATATTTTGAAATTTATCTGAGAGATTCCACTGATTTAACATATTTATCATTATATATGTGTGTGTGTGCATGCCTACTGACACACAAATTACTGACTTAATAGATTCTGATTTCTCTCCCTCGGTTTGGGATGGGGAAAAAAATATCTTCTAATTCACTCATGATGGGAAATCTGCTTCCTGTCCACTTATATCAACAGCTCTGAAAACCGAGCTGCAAATCCAGTCTGAACTTGATTGCTGTCAGAAGCGTTTCTGCAGTTAAGAAGTTGCAGTGTAGCACTTGGTTCCACATGAGGAGAATCAGATGTGCTTTAGGATTTACTTTGCTCTGCTGTTGAATGCGCCTCAATTCTGCAGGTTCAAAATGATGATACATTTAAAGTTAGCTGCTGCATTTTACTCATCTGCTGTTCTCCTTGGATGAAATCTGTCTTGCAACAAGCAAAGGTACAGAGAATAAAGATTAACTTTGGGTCATTATCTGTCTTGGGATGACAGGTAAAGCATTCACTCTGAGATTTTCAGAAAAGCAGAGCACAAAACTCTTGCTTGAGTAGCGCGAGCCAAAAGTCTCAGTGATAGATTAAGCCTCTCCCTCAGTTTCCCTTTCCTGCACAATTATAAGAGTTTCATAGAAATGCCTTCATGATGTGCTTGAAAGGAAGAAGACAGCTCTGTAGAAAAGGGAAATATCCCTACTAAGGGTCATGAAAGATACTAATAATGAGAAATACTAGAGTCCAGTGAAGCAGAGGTTTGGGAGCTTTTTTTTTTTTCCCCCCGCAAAACAGATGTTGCCATTACTTGCAGAGTGAAAACTGTGATAAATATATGTGCAGGTGGTGTACTCATGTAGTCCTGGGCTTGTTGGAGATGCTGACCCACCCAGTTGTGGTGCCATCTATCAGGCAGCTCCTCTCTGAGAAGCGTCCTGTGCTGATTCCCTGACTCATATTGTAAAGAGAGAGAGAGACCAGCCTCGTGCTTAGGATTTTATGATGGAGCATAAATCAGGTCTGCCTGTACTTGACCAAGGTTGAAACCCACAGTGCTGCATGGTAATTAGATTTTTAAAAGATTTTTTTTTTCCTCTGGTTTATTTATATAGCAGTAATTACCTCCAGCACACAGTCGGAGTGACTGCTTGTCTTTCATGACCATACTTTTACCCTTTCATTTGACTGTCCTGTGCTTCTGTGGCTAATATAGAGCTTCATTCATTATCCCCGAGCCCCTTCCCCTGCCAGCCCTTGCACAGTGGCACAGCGGGGAGCACAAGGTTATTCTGTGGCAGCTTAAGTGGGAGTGGACGTGAAGAGCTGAGCAGAAGACGTGTCCCTCAGCACTGAGCCGGCAAGATTGCTCCTACACCTTCCTGAGAGTCACAGCATACATGGAGGGAACAGGGCTTGCCTGGGGGCTTTGGGACCATATTTCCTCTTCTCACTAAGATTTTCATCTTCTAGTAATTCTTCCAGCCCTGGCTCTTTCTGGGGTAACTTAACAGTTGTGCAGAAACATTCCTTAATGAACATCTCATTTTCTAGATCTCCTTACCTCTCTCCATGCTTCTCCTCTACTTCCACTTCTTCCTGCCTCCCCTTCCCATGCGATAGTTTTTGAACTTCTTGTTGTGTTTGAAATGAATTTGACAGCACTTGCTTTATTTGTTCAAAAGGCATTTAATTCCTACATGTTTCGTCTTTGTATGAGAAAAGGACGATCAGTTAGCTTTCTACAAAAGAAAGAAAGCCCAGCTTGACCTCATTGTTTCAGACATGAAGGAAAGCAACTTTTTATATTGTCCAGCTCCTGGAGCTTTGGTTGCTGTTTTATCTTTGATAGACATCAAGAAATCTGATGGTTAAATACTCAGGTACCGGAAATCAGAATTTCTTAGTTCAAAACTTATGGACATATTTGTTTGTACCTTGAAACCACCATGCAAAGACCTGTTAAAGGAGAAGCTTCTGCCCGAGCATCCACATACCATTCATGGTCTTGCGCACACGCTTATTCCCCGGCATGCTTCCTTCTTCTTCGGGCTTGACCCTAGGTTTCCCGCAGCAGAGTCTCAGGTATTGTATTTCATAAAAGAATTCATTTAATTGGAACATACAGCAGCAAGAAGAGCCCAGGCTAGGTGCCCTCAAAAAGAGGGACTCTGAGGAAAGAAATCCCTGGGCAATTATACCCTTGTGATCTCTACACCCACCCCTCACATGCCCTTCACTTGTCTTTTGGTCCAATGGTGATTTTTGGTCTGGGGTCTTCTAACACATTATTGGATTCTTTTTCCTGTGCAGGCAGGCTTTTACCTGGTTGATCTGCAGTTTCAGCAAAGGGTTGGAGCCTCTTTATCTTCTGGTTTACTCTCACTTTGCACCTGCTTTTGTTGGTAGAACATGGAGAACCGAAAAGTCCCAGGCTTGGGAGAAACACTACCAAAACACCAGTGAGATAGCAAACAGTTTCCCGTACTAAAAGACTAAACACAGCACTGTACCAGCTGCTAGGAAAATTACTACGAAGAATAACTTTCTCATGCCCTAAAGGCTTCAGCAAATCTAGATAACTCATGCTAAGTAAAGCTAAGTAAACAGCACACATCACACCATATTATAATCCTTAGTAATTTATTCTAATTAAAACTTACTTATTTGTGCTAAACAATTAATATGCCTCAACAGAACGACTCTTACGGTCTTGAATTTGGGCCGTGGACAGTCCAACCTGTGCTGCATGGTCAGAACCATGCAAGATGCACTGGTCAGAGAGTGGTCAGTGGTCCAATGGAAATGAACCTGTGTTTTGGGCCTAGAAGTTTGAGTGTGGATAGCCAGTGACCCTTGTTCAGATGAAGTTATGACAGCAACGAAGACAAGCCCAAGATCTTTGCTGCATTGTCCTTTGGTGTCATGTAGATGTTGAGGAGTTGGAGGAGAGAACTGGGTGTGGTGGCCAGAGGCTCTGTATTAAGTCATCCTTCACATGATTCCTGTTTGTCCACAAGCAGCTTTACAAGCTGTTTGGGGGTGTTTTCATCGTATTCTTTCCATTAGGTCTAGCAGTAATTTCTTGTGTCTGCTATAGACTCTTATCTACCTTTATTTCCCAACCCCCAAGGATCTCAGTTTCAGGGCTATATTTTCACTACATTAACAGAACTGAAACAAGAGTGTGGGAACAAGAGCTCTCTGAGTCAGGAAGTGAGGCACAAAGACCAGGGGTGCAGGATTCACTTTCTTGAGCTCTGACCCACTAAAACCTGGGATATTATCTAGTCTTAGTTAGTTATCTAGACTGCTCTTTTTTTTTATGGGGAGAAACATTTGGAGTGCAGTCCATCCTATCCACAAGTGGGTAAAGTGTCTCTTGAGGTGGCTGTCTGTCTCTATTAACTTCTGAAAACAGCTAGATGATGGCTTTAGAGCCGAGCCTAACTTCTAGCTGGTTGCAGTTAGGGAAGGTGATTCTCATGTCCATCAGTTTGCCTCAGGTCATCTAAGGATCTTAAACCCAAAGTCACTCTGCTCGATCAGTGTTTGAGGTAGGAAGAGCTTAAGTGGATACCTGCTGCAGCTCTCTGTGGCCATGCTCAGCAGAACAGGCTGCAGAAGGACACTATCTACTCTCTGGAGGCTCCCAAAAGCTCTGGGTGTTCCCAGCTACTATTGCTTAATGTAGAAGAGCCTGATCCAGGACCAGCAGAAGCACGGGGTTTCCAGGAGGTGTCTTTATAGGTGATGTCAGAAGGCTTCAAGTAAAACAACTGTGAAAGGGAGCATTTTCAGTACGCAGGCAAGGGAGAAGGAGCATGCTTAGCCACATGAGGTGGTGATCAGGCCACCTGATACAGCCTGGTACATCAGGCCAGTAGAGCCAGCCAAACAAATGCAACTCCCTTTACAGAGCAAAGAAAAATAGGTTTTAAAAGCATCACCAGCCTCCCCAAAGTAAACAATGTTGGTGAGTCAATAAATGATGGAGTTCATAAAGCACCATTTACTTCCCCCTCCGTCTGCAGCAGTAAATTCAGATCAGACTCTCAGTAGCTCTCTGGGCTCACAGGGGTCTTAATTTCTTTTTGAAAACCATGGGTGACAATCACTTCCCTTCCCCAAGTTGTCAAGAAAGAGTTGATATGACTGTCAGAGGCACAGTGCATCTGATGTAAGTCACAGTTCTGTTTCCACTACACAACTGTAGATTTAGTCATTTCTAATGATTACAGTAACACTGAAATGGCTTTCTCTTTTTATGGAAAGTGCTGCTTATATTTTGTCATTTACAGAGTTTCCTGTCAGGATCTTGAGTGAAGAGAATCTGTCTGTAGATACTACACAAGTTCTAGCTTCTAGTAGAGAAGACCAATGAGAAAGAGGAAAGATACTGATGTTTTACATCCAGGGGTAAGAGGCAGAAGAAGCACTGCGATAGGGTGTTGGTGTCAGCATCTAGACCTGTGGTCTTCAAACATACTGCTCAGCTTCTGCCAAATCTTGACGTCACTTGTTTGACCCATGCGCTCAGCTGCTTCAAAAACCATCGTCACGACCCACCTGGGCCTTTCAAGGCTGGTGGTTCTTGTGTTGCTGCTAGCTGAGTTACAGCACTCAGAGTTCAGGAGAAACCAGGTCTAGCTCCTTCTCTTTCTTAGTCAAACTTCTCTTTAACACCACCTTGCTATGGACCTGACCACCATGCTGCACGTGCACAGCGCTGTAGAGCTTGATCTAGGTCTGAGCAGCAATATACAGCTTCTAACCATGGTATCGCTATCAGGTTATCTGAGGAGATGTATGGCGCTCAGCGCACCACAGACCTGTGCCAATACTACTTTCTGATAGTGATTACAGGCTGTGCTGGTTTCTTTGCATTGTTTTTCAAGGTGCTAAAAGTACGCACAATTTGAGTTCCCAGTGTTATTTTTTAGCCTCAGTAAGATAGCGCGTCACATTACCACTCATCTGCAAAAAGCCATTTTTAACAACTGCAGGTCAGGAGTCTGTTTTTCGTTCCCGGCTTCAGCCCACAGGGATTTTCATGATAACATTTTGTTTCAGAGCTGCGTGCTCTATGGAGAAATGTGATTCAACAGCTGCCCTTCCTGAACTGTGTCCTTAAAGTAGAAGCAAACCTTTTATAAAGTCAGGGTGGAGGGGAGAGGGTTTGTACGTATGTGGATGGGTTTATGTGTATGCATAGGTGTCATGCATCCAAACAACACTTTACTCTGTTTCCTCAGCCTGCTTCTGATTTCCAAGTACTGTACAAATCTTGGTCTCTGGTCCTTTTTCTGCAGAACTAAGCTGTAAACAGCACGGAGAAGTGATGACACTTGGGTAGCGGGAGACATTGAGAGTCAGGGCGTGGGTGAGGAGGGGGTTGAAGCACATCCTATTCCGCACAAGACCAGAGGTCATTTTGCATTCCCACACCCTAGTGGACATCTGCCTATTTTAATGACAGGGTACAACCTGGTCCTTGCCCTGGCAAGGCTACAGAGGTGTGAGAGGACTGAGGATGGAAAGCAGGTGGCTCCTAGATACACTGAGGAACTACCTGAGTCAACCAACCTGGGATGTTATTCAGCCAGTTTTCTTTGTCTCTTTGCTCTCTCAGTCCAAGTGCATTCTGTCCCTTTCTGTTCGGGTTTGTTGTTGTTTGTTGTGGTTTTTGTTTGGTTTGGGTTTTTTTTTTTTCCTAACCTTCTTCTTTCCATAGATTTTCCTTGCATGTTTCTTTTTTTTAAAGCTAATTTGTTTCCTGTGAATCCTCCATCTATCCCCTAGGGAGGAGTTGGACCTTTTCACCTGCAGTCTCCACTTCCCCTCATCATTTGGTGTATGAGTGTGTTTTAGGGTTCTTTTTAATTGTCATCATCGTCCTAAAATGACCTACACACAGAAGCTGCTTTGCATTCCTGAAGGCTGGCGTGCAGCAATGCCTGGTCGGGTCCTCCTGGGCTGTGCGGGAGCTCCGTGAGTGATCACATCTCAGCTCCTCGCCTCCCTCTCTGCCCTCCTCCCACACGCCTGCGCCCCAGGGAGACCATGCAGAGCCGTCTTCCTCTGTCCCCCCACAGCTGGTTGAAAACCTCACTCCATGGATTAAGACACAAAGGTCTGAAGTGAATTAAATTTTTCACTCTCAACTCTTTCCTTCAATGAGAGACTCCAGAGGACAAAATCAACCGTATGTTTTTTCCACATGGTTTAGCAAAATTGGGGCACCTTGCTCTGAAAAAAAGAGATGTGAGGCAGGGGGAAATTGCAGGGTTGGTTGTTGGACCCTGTCCTTCACCTTGCCCTTCCTGTGCCCCACCAAATGCAAAGAGCTGAGGAGATATTCCAGAAGGGGAAATGGTGTGGATTTGTGTGGGATTCTTTTTTCCTGCACCTTGTCCTGAATGTACAGAGGGGCCAGAACTGCCCTGGCCCCATGTGTGTATTCCCTGTCCCTACTGTCACTTGCATTAAAGATGGATGATTTTCACATCATTTCTGCCCTGGCAATGTTAATCTGATGTGGCTTTCACAGCTTTAGTTGCAAATCCAATCGCTTGATAGGTGGGAATGTTTACCCACCCCAAATCTCAATTTTCCTGCCTTCCCCGCCTCCTAGCTAGTGTCACTCAAGTCAGCAAGATCTCTGTCTATAAAATATACCAAGCAAGCTGCAACTTTGCAGTCTTACTGAGATTTATGGGCAGGCTTAAATGATAGAGGATTTTTTTCCCCCGTTTTTGTCCTTTTAGGCTTTTATAAACAAACGTTTTCCATGAGTAGCTTTGTTTTCCTGAGGTCCGTGTCAAGCCAGCTCAGCTGATGCAGAGACCTTGCCTGTCTTTCACAGCCACTTTAATTATAATGAGAATTGTGGAAAACTGAGAGGCGAATTTCAGTTTTTGAAGCATGGAAGGAAACTCTTGCAAATGACTTTCAAGACTTTTATCTCCTTTTTTTTTTTTTTTTTTGTCAACATGAGAGAGAACTGGAATATTAGAGAATATTGAGGCAGGTGTGAGGAGACCAGGTGTGAAACAAAACTTCGGGGAAAAAAAAAAAAGACAAAATAAGAAGCCAGGTCCTGGTCAGTTTGGGCTGGAATAGGACTGTAGAGGGTTGAGTATTATTTCTTTTACCATTGAATTCCTTGTGTGATTGTAGCAAACACTTCTTCCTTAGAGCAAAGCAGGCAGTGCAATGTGTATTTGTGTCTGCATGTGAATGGTAATCTGTGTACCACCTTGTGTGACTGCAGAATATGCGGGGCAGAAGTGGAGGCCATCGGTTGTGATTGCACGAGAAGATTGATGTCACACAGAGTAGTTAATCAAGTCCTTTTTTAACCCCTCTTAGTAGACAGAATGGGTCATATTGTCATGACTGGTCCCTTTCTGCAACAACTACAGTGACTTGGTGGCATCTCCCCTATGCTACCTAACTGTTATCCATAAACCATTTGCTATTCAATACAATAGTATCCTCTTTATAATCTCTGTCTGTTCCCCTCTCTGACTTTCCTTGAAAGGACAATGTCAAGATAAAAATCAAATATTTACTCTCGCATGTGTAGACAAATCCTTTCTGTGTTACTTATAACACTTCAGATTATGAAATTGGACATGATTTCAATCCTCTAATTGACCTGTCGTCATTTAGGCTATTTACTTTAGTTCTTGTGGTGCTCCCAGCTTGGGCAGGGAAGTTGGAAGGAGGATGGAGGAAGAGAGATTTTGTTCATAAGTTAGATGCCTTTAGTCCTTTCGTGGAAGTAGAAACCTTTATATCAGGTGACAGCACTGAAAGGAACAACCTTACACCATCAGGTACTCTCTGTGAGTAAGCATGATGTAGAATCATCTCCGTAAAAATGTTATCTTGTTTCTCTGGTCTAATGTACTACAAAGCATAATTTAAGGAATTTTTTTCATTTAAGTACTATCCTTGCAAACCTGGCTGATAAGGTTTTGTATTGACCTTTGATGTACACCATACTGTGAGAGAAATGCTGTTTGGTAGTAAGGATGTGAGTCATGTGCCCTGAAAACTTTGTCTGTGGTAGCAGTAAAGTCAAACGGAAGATATCTGTTGATTTCAGTGTTATCTTTCCAGTTTTATACTGATCTATGTTACTGGGTAATTCTGCTAATTCAAAGGATGCCACGATGTTACTAATCAGAAACTATGTGTCTGTGATAGATATTGAAGGGCCCTCCATTTTCAGTCATCACTGATGGAGGATGGCCTTACATTGACATGCTTTGTAAGTGTGATATGGAAACTACCATTTTTCTACCTTCTAAAAAACAAGTTCTAGTAAGCATACCCAAAACCTCTTGACTGATCTTGTCTTAGGTTTTACACCAAATCATTTTTACTTGACTTGAAACTTACTGTCTCCTGTTTAAACTTTTTGGGGAGAGACTGAGAAGGGCAGAGAAAATTAAAAAAAAATAAATGAAATCCTTCATCCTTTCCAAAAGTTTGGGAGGTGTGTTCTCTTGTTTCTCAGAGTTTGGGAGGTTTCCTTTCCTTAGGGCTGGACATTGCTACTTGTTACAAATGGACAGGTCGCTACATTTTCATCACTCACACCTAAGACAGCCATTGCTTTGGTCAACACTAAGGACTGGGTGATTGCCACCTTGAGCTGGCACAGTCTGATCTGGAAGACCAGGAATGCAGCTAGGAGTGCACCTTGCCTGCACCAGGCAGAGATGAGCTGCTTACAGCTTGCTCCAGTGGACCATCGGAGAAATTCAGATAACAACTAGTCCTGGCCTGGAGTTGTGTAGCTTGCATTCTTCTGTCACCGTACACATAGGGTTTAAGCACAGCTTAAAGCTTAATCACAATATATTTCATTGCCAGTAGTTATTGTTAAAATTACTGTTTTTACCTTCTGCCTAATGACCATTGATAGGTAGGCTGTGCTTCGCACATGACAAGGTGTAAGTAATGACTGTCATTTCGATTGCTTGTAATGGATATTGTGAAGATTTTAGTATGTTCTCTTTCCTTTCTAGTGTCTTTTTTTTTTCAAAGGCAGTAGGGTGACAAAATTCATATGTGATCATCACTGCCCATGGCAGTAAATCAGTGACGGAGCCTTGATTAGAATCCAGCTCTTCCAATTTGTTGCCTGGTTCTCTAGCCAGCTGACAGACAGAGGTGTATTAGCTGCAAGCATGAGATCAAATGGGGTGGGTATTACTTGTACCTTTGTTTATGCTTTGGTTGATGGCCTTGACTGAGTCCATGAGCTCATCTGTTCCTGTATCTCACTGTTAGAGAATAAAACCTGCCATCTGCATGTTTTGTTGTAGCATGCTTTATATCCTAGTGACCAAACAAGTCAAACCATTTAAAAATCTTGCTCCTGCAGCTTCAGTGGTGGGGACCTAAGAAGATTTTGAAGGAAGATATCTTCATTTGACTGGTCTTTTTAACCATATTTTTACAGATCAAGTCTTACCCAACCAGTTTCTGAGACTGCCTCCTTCACCACTTGGGTACAAAGTTGGTGTGTCAAAAGAGGAGCTTTGCAGGGGAGGGACTCACAACTGAAAGGAAAAGAAGTGGCTTTTGTCAAATGGATTTCTGAAATGGAAAGCATCATTTTGTTTCACTATTGATGTGCAGAGAGGATAAAGATAAGGAGGATGATTGAAGGGGAGAGAAACAGAGTTAAAAATTGCAATCAGCACATAACGGGCATGGCCGGCTGAAGAGTTAAGTGACAGAGCCTTATTCACTCATATGAATTAATAATTGATTCAGTAACAAATCACTAATGTTGCAGTAGTCATGGTGAATAAGATAATAAATGTGTCCTGTCCAGGGAATGCAATGTTGTTAGAATTCAGCTGAAATTATTCATAAATGTGCTACTTTTCCTCATCTCCAACTACTGCTAGTTTAGCTTTTCTTTTTAATCTTCCTAAGCTGTCACATTAGATGGTGGAGCTAGTCACATTCTATATACAGTGGAATATTAAGGGGAACTGTGGAGACATTATGTCAAATTTCAATAGATAATAGACATAAATTGAGAAACAAAGTACCTCCATCCCTTTGTTGGAGTCCTCATCTAGCTTAATTAATAAATAAAATAGAAACCTGAAGGCTATTTAATAGCATTCACATATGACCCCTGCAGATTTTCTGCCCCCTCCCTCTCTTCCTGCTTGCACGTAAGGCCTCAGAGTTGGGTAGGATACTGAAGGAGCTCTGTGGACTTATGTAGCCTTTTGGTAAGATGTGTAGGTTCCTGTCTGAAGGGTCTCGGAGGTACCTGGTATCTGGCCTGCAGAGAGGATTCACAGCCCCTGCATACCATTCTGAAAGACCTCCATAGGTCCTTATGTATGTAAACAACACATCACCAGGACACCTGGGTGATGGTGGACAGCAAGTGAGGGCTTTTGGTGGTATCTGGGACACCAGGAAAAAGGTATTAGGGATGGAGAATCACTCTGAGCCATGAAGGAGAAGGTGAGGCAGAGGGAGTAGGTCTGTAGAAGATGAAAAGTGCTTATGAGTGTCATAACTTAGATGATGTGAACAACAAAATTTTTCTAGCTTATCGGGAAAAGTGACACTAAGAACTAACACCTGTGAAAGGAAGCCAGACAAAAATGATAAGTAAGGTATGGGTTTGGTTTTTTTTTTTTTTGTAATCAGTGAGTGTAATTGAACTTTGTCGTAACTTCAAATTGGTGAATTTTTCATTGCTGGAAGTTTTCAAATCAAGATTTGGATGCCTTCCTAGAAAAGATGCTTTAGCCAAGAGCAAGGTGTTCAGTAAGTGAGTAGAAATTGTGGTGTGTGATATCAAGGAGGCAAGATAGAGATATCTGGCCTTAAACTCGTTGAACAGAGTCTTTGAATACATCTGGAAAATGACAACGGTACAAAACAAAACCCATCAGTGTCAGAATGAAAAATGCTGGGCAAATTATCAAAGTAGTCAAAGACTGCAAAGAAGGAAGACAGGAAGGGCAGTGCAGAACTGAGGACTAATGGTAAGCCATTGAAAAGAAAGGATAGGAAGATAATTTGCAGGACAACAGTGGGATAAGTTGTAGACCATAGGAGATCTCATGTTAAAATGAGGAAAACCTGAGGAATTCACATGCCTACAATGTTTAGAGCTTAGTTTGAATTGCAGTGGACACCTTTGAACAGTAATGTAGGTCAGGAAGTTTTCAATCCTGTTTTGTTCAGGTTCTTGGTACACAGACAAGCATGTCACTCTGAGCCAGAGAGATGATTAGGGCTGAGCTACAGACCAGAGACATCACCAGAAGACGGCTCAGTACTCCAGCAAAATTGTGCTGAGAAAGTGAAGGGAGTACAGGAGAAACAACTGAGCTCTTTTGACACTGATTTCAGCTCTTCCTTCTCAGACAAGCATACTTTGCTCATCTATAGCAATTCCATCTAAAGATCTTAAAGCTTGTTGCAAATTTCTCTTTCCATGCTCCCCTCAAAAATGAGTAGTCTTGATTTTCGCCTCCTGCTGAGACGTAGTTTGCACGAGGAACCTCTTGCTACTGTGCAGCAGCACAGCAACCTGTCTCCATCTGGAAACGCAGCAGCCAGAGTGGGTTTATCCATGCAGCGTGTGATTTCCCAAGCTGGATGCCAGCCAAGATGACGTTGTCAGGTTGCTTGCTTTCAAAAAAACACTGCCATGGGGTCCACAGTGATCACACAATAAGAGGACCTCCCACCTTTGCCTCCCCTTCCCCGGCTCCCTGGGTGCTAGCAGAAACACCAAAGCCCAGCAGAACGAGCATCAGTCCTCCTCTAATCACAGAGGAGAAGACATGCTGTCTTCACCTCCCCCCCCGCCTCAGGTTACCTAACTGGCACAGTGGAAGGAGCAAGGGAGTTGTATGTGCCTCTCTGACTGGGAATGACGAGGCATAGTGGGCTGGGGCTGGTGCCACATGGCAAGCCACATGCAGCATGGCTGTCTTCACGTCCTCCTACAAAGGGATCTGTGTTTACTTATGCTCTTCAGCACGCTGCTCCTCTGTACAAACAAAATGCATCTCACTGGGATGCTCAGGGCTTGGGGACCAGGGTTGATGCGTGTGTGTGCATGAGCCTGTGGACGGGTATGCATGTATGTATGCGTACGGGCTGCATCAGACAATGTTCTTCTCCACCCCTTACTGTTTTAGTATAAGATTATGGACATGCTCTGCTGCTGCAGCTATGAGGTCCCTTTAAGTGAAGCCCCAGCTCTTTTCCAGGCAGCAAGAGGGACAAATAAAGTGAGAACGGAGCTGGAGGGAAGTGGAGAGGACCAGAGTCCTTGCCTGGCTATTTGCCCTATCCACTCATTCCCTCTTTCTCCTGCTGCCCAGCCCTCCCCCTTCCTCCATACACATACACTCCTTTTATTCTCAGTAAGTTATTAAAAATGTAGACATCACTGGCTCCCAGGGTCAATATGTTGTTTTTAAATTTAAACATGAATTTCCATTTCATTGAGCCTTCAGGCCTAATGAGATGTGCTTTGACAGGAGCAGCTAGCTGGAAAAGGCATGATTGAGGGGCGAGCCAATAATATTAACTCACAGCAGAGTGTGCACACACAGCATTGGAGCCATGAGCCTTGATTCGCTACTATCCAGGGCTCCGGATACAGCAGGCAAGGATTTCTGCTGCAGGCCCTGCAGTGAAATGTCAAATGCATTTAACCATCTGTGAGCTCCACTTGCACGGGCTGGCCCAAGTTGGACAGGCTGAATGGAGTTTCTTTCAGCTGGGATGACAGACGGGGCCAGGAGGTCTCCGGAAGTTGGGCTTGTCAGTTTAGAGGGCATCAGCTAAAACAAAGGGATGAGCATAAAGCCGTGGAGAAGGCACTGGGGTGGGGCTCTGAAGATGTAGGCTTCCCCTGACTTACTGCATAACCTGGGCAGATCACTTCACCTTTCAGAGGAGGATCAGGAAGGAGTGTTTGCATGGCTCGGTGTTAGAGGTCCCTGATTGCCCTGTATGGCCAGTGGAGAGCGAGAAGCTCTCCCAGAGGAAAACTTTCAGTGACCTTGGTGATCTTTCCTGTGGAGAACACGATTTGTCCAGCCAAGTTAGTATAAAGCATGTGTGGGAGGACCTGTCTGTATTGCACACTGGGAAGAGGCAGTAACCCCAACTGCTTGTCCACAGGGAAGACCCACTCCTTGTTGATTATAGGTGGCCCATTTCACCAGCATGTTTTGACTGCTGACAAAGGAACACAGGATCCTCAGCCTGGCTGTGACACCAGACAAGTTCATCACTGCAAATGACATTTTCCCATATTTCTGAAAGAAGGCTTATTTGAGAATATCCACTACAGACAATACCCCTTACTCCCCAAAAAACTCTGTTCTGCTATTCCTAAGTTCTGTAATACCATAGATCAGCTATGGCAGAGCGACAAGGCAAGCTTGAGAAAATGCTGAGCACCCATGCAACGCAAGTGAGGTATGTCTGATTTTTCCAGATTCCTACCAGAAAAGGCATCAACAGGAAAGGGTGAGAAGGGGACCTCAAAAAGGAAGCAGAGAATTTTTCATAAGTTGTGTCCAAATAAGGACTAGAAAAAATGTTCTATCAAAGTTGTATGTGGGAGTAACTAAGTATTTGACCTAGCTAGGTTTTTATTAAAAGACTTTTTTTTTTTTTTTTCATGAAAATACTGATTTATTGATAAATTAAAAGGGAAAGGTGAAGAAGCAAATCAAGTTTTGGCCGAAAAATTATTTTGATTTTCAATGAAAAATTGATGTTTCCCATAGACTGAATGCAATTAAAATGCTGTTTTTTCAATCTTTCTTCTTCTTTATCTGAGTATGTAGGAAAATCCATTTCCCAACCAGACCTAATCCAAACGCCTGGTGCCTAAAGGTCACTCAGAAGGTCTGTCTCAGGTATGATTTGCAGGGCTTCCTGGGTTTTGTTGCTCTGTAATTAAAACCGAGAAGAGTTTTTCTCATGATAGTC
>NW_009648165.1:113500-123432 GCF_000708025.1 Charadrius vociferus | reverse complement strand
TAAAATATGAAGAAGAAATGCAGCATGATACTAAATGAAAAGTAAATCAGAGTGATAATTAATAATAAAAGCTGCTGAATATTCTGAATCTTTGAAAAGCATTGCTTTTTCCCCCCCTGGATCCAGTGAGCACTCACTCGTATGAATAACATTACACGCATGAGTAATCCCTTTGAACTCAATGAAACCCAAGTTATGTATGTACAGGACGCACATGCAGGATTGGGACCAGGAGCTTTAGCACCGAGCTAAGGGAAGCTGTAGTATTATGTTTGTACTGTTGCTTAATTGTAAAGTAGATGTAAATAGTAAGTCTTCCCTGTTCTAGTCTGTCTGGGCTTGGCTGGAAAAGATACCCTCTTGGTACCTAAACCCTTCAGGACTCATGAATTTCTGGCCTTTAATATGTGATATTTAGCTTTCAGAAAGCAAATAACAACCATTGTACACTTTTTTTACACTTTTCTCCTGAGATTCTTCTAAAGTACTTTTGATAACATTAACTGTTGAGACCTGACGAGTCCTCTGTTGAGGGCAGGCTTTCAGATTTGCTGTTTCTCCTTTTCTCCCTCTCTGATTCTGTATATATTTTTCACCTGTCTGATGATATTTGGACGTTCCATAAAGCTTCACCTGCTAGAAATGTGTTTATATAAGAAGCTGAGTTTCCATTTCACTTCTTTTCTAGAAATAAATTTCTAACCTGTACAGTCTTAAGATTAAGAAAAAAAAATTTATAAAAATATTATGGTTTTTGAGGGAAGCAATTCAGTATGTCTTAATGTTTGTTTTTGAGAGTACCGGGCGCTCAATTCTCATTTTATAGACAACTGGGTAGATAAAGGGGCAGTCTAATTTAGAGTATTGTGCCCAATATCACATAAATCATCAGTGCTAGAAGCAAGAATAAGAAACCAGGAGTACCAAATCCCTTGCTTTATGTCCTGGCTGACACTTGTAGTAGGAGAGACACAAACCGCAGCAGCAGAGATGGTGTGAGGATTTGCTGCCTTAATGCATAGAACGTTTTCCATAAGCTGAGTTTCATGAGTCAGCATTTTGGAGGGCAATAACTTACAGTAATAAACAGGGAAAGAACACCAAGTTTGAGTGGGTAAATTTGGTTCTAAAGTGAGTGATGTACTTCATGGTAATCAGGTACAGTTGTGATTTGAACACTTTAAAGCCTGTGAAATATGTTCCCTGTTGGATGATTCCAGCTTTTTTTTTTCCCCCTATCTTTTATTTTCAGGGTGTTTTTTTTTCTTCTTTCACCCTCCCCTTCTCTCTAGCTTTAGCTGTCTTTAAGGACAGGTACCTCAGTGGGGTATTCTGCATTGCCACTACAGAAAAAGAGAATAGGGAGTGCAACATGGAGAGGAAGAATACAAATTTCCCCGTTCACTATTGATTTTTGTGAGTTGCAGAGGGAAGCTGCTGTGGCCTCTATATGGAGGCTGTAGGTGGGGAAGAGGGGGAAAATGATAAAGCAGATTCAGTAACAGCAGTTCCATGTAAATTTTTTCCCTTCCCCATGTCTTTCTGCTCAGTGGTGTATTGGACCGGATTCAGGCTTTTCATGATCACAGAAAATTGGAAGCTTAGATCTCTGACCTTTTTAAAATCCATTTTGAGTCTCATCTTTCAGAGATTTAAACAAAAGATTTTGATCTAAAGGGCCATTGTTTAACACTTTCTGATAGAGGGGACAAGAAAGACTGAGAGGAAGGTGGGCAGAAACAAAGATTATCTGAAATGGAACCTGCTGATTCTGGTGGTAATTTTGCAAGCAGGAGAGACCTGTAAAGGATGCGAGCTGCTGCTTTAAACCTGTAGCAGGAAAAGAGGCAAGGAGGTTTGGGGTACAGACAGAACCACTGGTGAGATTATACTGTGTTCCTTCCTGTAGTCAAGCTCAGTGTTAGAGCAAAAGGTTCCTCCTGGCTCATCACTGCCACCATAAACAACTGCTTTCATTGCTTTTTCATTCAGACCCTGAAGAAATGTCTCAAATAGCAGAAACTCAGAGAGGGACAAGTTGTGTGATCCTACTGTTGTGCATGGTGGGAGCTGAGACCACTCAGTATCTTTGATTGAAATCTTCATTCTTGACGGTGATTTTTTATTCTTGTAGTCCTTTCAACTTGAACATTGGTAGTAGCTATGAAAAAGATTCCCCACCATCCCCTCCACCTCAAGCCTTCTTCACTTTCATTCTCTCTCATTTTTCTTTCAAATATCTCTGTTTCTGTTTGGAGCGGATTTTGTGTTGCTTATTGGCAAACAGACAGGATTAAATACTTCACACCCCTTTTTTCCCCTTCTGACCCACCCAAATATCGACCCACTCAAAGAATTAAAAATGGAAATACACTAATAGGAAATCCTCCCTAGCTGGGAACATTGGAAGGGGATGTGTCCTTTCCCTGCCCACTCGGAACTTCGTGATAAGGAAATGTGCTATCATTGGAGTTTCATCTCTGCTCTTCCTCTTCATTAGGAAACGTCAGTGGGTGTAGAAAGAGGAGACATCTGACACACCAGACACATAAGGGGGAGGAAGGATTTGCTCCTCAGTAAAGCCATGTGTGAGGGGCTCACCCCAGACTGCAGAAAAGTCTAGAGCTCTGCTCCCTCTTGCTCTCACTTGCCCAACTGCTGTAGCCTGTAACACATGAGCGCATTCAGTAAACACTCAGACTGGGTCCAGTTGGAGTGGTCTGGTAGGAGGAATGGAGTGAGGCAAACCCTCATTTTGCTTGGATTTGAGCAATATATTTGGTATTTTTTTCCAAAGAAAACACAGCTTATTTAGTCACATAGTCCACCCCCATCTGTTTGTTCACCTGCTTCTGCACTACCCGTATTTCCATCTACACTCCCCCATGATATTTTTGAACCTATCGATTGGTTTCAGCCACGTTTAAAAAACCCTGAAGGTTTTGATGATAATTGTAATTCCGCTAGTTGTGCAAAAATTGGCAGAGAAAAGTGATACAAACGCATTTCCCTGCTGAGGAGGGTGGTGGGCAGAGTTCAGCCAGGGCAGCAGCTGTCCAATCTGCACCCACATACCAGCCAACGCAACTGGCATGCACGGTACCCTACATTAGCTACAGAACTCATAGTCTTTTGGACATAGTGGAACTTATGGAGGAGGCTGGATTATTGATATGGGGGAGCATGGGAGCCAAGCTTCATTAGTTTGGCTTCATAGTTTGAGAAAGCAATTATTATTTCCAAAGAATTCACAGTGTATGGAAGATGTGCCACTTAGCTTAGAAAAATGCCGTGTCCCTGAAAAATACCAGTATCGTTGAAAGACTTAGGAAATGTATGGACAGTCCTGAGTGCATTGAGGCAAGCAGAGGAAAAGTTAGCTAGGCTCCACAAAGCGACAACTTTGGTGTAGTTTGGAGTACAGACGTTAAGATCTAAATACAACGTGAAAGTTGCTCTATTGAAAAGAAGAATCTTCCCCAAGCAATAATCAAAATGTGGAACTAGCTGTTGCAGAACATTGTGAAGATCAAAAAGTATTCCTGGAGTGGGAGGTTTAAATAAATAAATAAATAAATAAATAAGAGTACTAGGCAAATTCATACTAGGCAAATTTCTAGAGACGGAATCTATGGTGATTCTCAGATACAATTACCCACATAACCTATTTCTGAGAAATTTCCATAATTGCTGATATCCAGAGGATAAGAGGCTCTGGCTAGGAGGGATTGACTTGTGCTCTTTCTTATCCTTCATCCATAAACATCTCCTGACTACTGTCTGAAATAGGTGCTGGGCTTGAGGAATAATTAGTTGGGTCTAGCACTGCTGTTTTCATTATTTCATCCTCATTTGTTGGATATTCTGAGTGCTACTAAGGCAAGGAGTGAAGCTTGAACCATGATTCATTGGGAAGGAGCCATGGACAGATTGACAAAGCTGCTGTGGGATGAGAAACTGATAGCAGTACCAGTTTACAATGACCTTTATAAATGGGAGTTGGAACCTTGAATTCAAGGGGGAAGCCATTAACCCTTTTGCAGAAATTAAAAATAGTGTCATAGGGTATTTTGAAGTATGTGAAAATTTTCCTCCTGGTGACATACTTTCCTTTGGGTCTGATCTGAAAAGCTGTGCATTCTCCCAGGGGCTTAACTTCAAATAATAGAGAAACATGCAGGGAAAGAAGCTGCTTTCACACTTCATAAAAACAGGACAACTTTCCACCAGGGAGCCAGCAAGCAGGGTCCCTGCAGGACCTGCAAAGGTGTGTTTAAAACAAAAGTGAAGTAGGTTAAGAGACAACTGCAGTGATTAGATCCAAGGGGCCAAGTGTTCCCTGTGTATAATAATCTGATTATTGCAACAGTGACATCAGCAGAGTTTTGCTGATTTATTCTGTCTGTGGTTCCACCCAGTCTTTTCTTTGTGAAAACAGGAAAAACTTGGTAATAACATATTCTCACGTCTTAAAATATTTCAGTACTGCAAAGCTATCTAAAAATCTCAAAGTATTTGGAAAATATGGAGTATTTTGCTTAAGGCAGGAAAAAATATGCAACTTGGTGGGAACAGTAACAGATTTCCTTAGGGTTTGATGGTAATTGTAGTCTTCAGTGCAATGTAGGCTATTAAGGTTTTTGGGAAAGTGTGGAAATTGTTACTTCCCTTGAGTGGGGAAACTGAGGCAAGGAAGTTTGAAAGGAAGGTTGTTGGAAGAAGTCTATGGTGACCTTCTGAGTTTGCCTAAAAAAAAAAAAAAAAAGAAAAAAAGAAAAAGCTTTTACTTTGTTTAGAGTCTCTTCTATCAGTGTTGTGGATAAATAATTTTTTCTTTCCAAATTCAAGATGAAATTGTTTTGATAAGAACTCTGCGAGGGTGACTTACCACTTGCTGCACACAGTGATGAGGAACTTCCAAGTAATTGCTTAGTGGTATCCTGAGAGGCTTTGCATCACTCAAAAGAAAGGTTCCACTCACTGTGTCACTTTTGTGCAGGACAGTGGTCACAGCTTCCTATAAGATTTGAATTGATGTCTCCCTTGAAATCAAATGGTCCCAGCCCACAGATTTTCCAGGTACCATTTATTATCAGGGTGACTTTTGTTCCTGTGGCGCAGCATACTTCGTCCTACCCTTCAGAACACACTGCTGGTGTGAAAAGTGGAGATACTGCCTGGGCAAAATGAAGGAAGGATACTCAACCCTGCACCAGGCAGCATGGGTTGTATGACCTAATATGAACAGTTTTTCTTTCTTTCTAGGATGGATAAATATATCTGCTCTGAAGGTCTGTGTTAGTCAGATGTCTGATAGGAAGAATAGAGGCTGGCTTATCTCCATTGCTGTCCTTCTGAGCAACAACTTCTGCTTGACTGCAGTGGACCTAGTGTTCTCTCTGGTTTCAACATCCGAGGCACAAAAAGTACACTCTGCCCTTGCAGGCAGGAGCAGTAGAGATAATTTTCCCTGCCAAGGTTCTGGAGTCTGGATAGCTGTGTTACCCCAGGATCGCCGATCAGTCAGTAAGATAACTTTTCTTCCACAGCTACCCATGAAGGTGGTGGAGGAAAAGAACAGTAGAGAGTAAGGCTCTTCCAGCTCCCTGTCTTTTCCTTGCCCCAGATACCACCCAAAGCATCTCGAAGTAGCCACTGGGACACATGCAGAGGGACAGTGAGGGGTCCAAGAACAGATGGGGCTGCCGAGAGCTTCCCCAGAGCATGTCAGATGAGCCATGTCTTTTCTTGTCCCAGTCTTAGATTCAAACACAACGTGTTTATGGAGAGCGGGACATTCCAGCAAGGCTGTGGTGCTGGGGCAGAGGGGATTTTGACAACAGTACTTTTTTGGGGGTTAAACTGAAAAACAAGCCAGTAGTGTGGGACACTGGAGTTTGAAACAGGAGCTTATCATGAACACAGAATGAAAGCATATGACAGTTACTTTTATCTATTTGTCTTCATTTCGGTGGACTCCCCCTTCACCCACTCCCACCCTCCTCCCATCCTTTTCTTTTGGGTGAATAGCAGTTTTTGAACAATCTGTTAGTAGTTGCCAGCTCAGCTCCTTTGCTTTTGAGCCATATTTATCACTCGTTTCCTGATTTCTTACAAAAGACTTCTGCTGCCTTTGAGTTTTACAGGGGGGTATCTCTTTTCTGCAAGAAAAGCAGGAAGAAACACAAGGAAGCTGTTTGCTCAAAATCTGGAATAGCAAAGATCTTCCCCTCACCTTGTTGCTCTCACTCAAATTCAAATCAATTTTTTCTGTCTGTCCATCCCTTCTTTCTCTATATATCAGCTTTACATCACAGATAATCATTATCGAGAAAATCCTGATACAGTGCACTAGTTGGAAGGGATCTTGAAAGAGCATCTGTTCAGCTGCAAGGCAGGACCAGACGTATCTAATTGATGGATAATTAGAATCCAGCAGTTTATGAGTGGATCCATCGGAAGATTTGGATTTCCAAACTGCTGCTGCTGATACTGAGCTACCCTTAAGCTTCAGCTACCACAGCTGCCACTTCAGGAATGACTTGCCCAGACCTACAGTCTCTCTGGCTCAGGCTAATAGATGTTAACCCAATTGCTCCAGGTTTTATTTCCAAATTATGCCATGTTTGTTTTTGACAGTTGTCCTGCCCCGAGAAGACCAGCCAGGGCCCATTAATGGAGTGAGCCCTGGGATTCAAAAGAGTACAGTGCACACTGGGCTTCTCCGCTGGCTGTTGTAATATGGAGGTTTTTATCCACCCCAACACAAATGCTGCAGCAGCAGTTCCCAAAGGACAGGTTTTGGGACTGCAGCTGAGGAGGGCATCAGTGGAAATGTGTGGGAACTTCTGATCTAAAGGGTAGTGTGAACTGTGGGCATAAGACCACAATGACACCCTGGGAGAGGGCAGAAACATGTGGACACCAAAAGGGACCTGGCCATCCTGATCAGTGGGAAATTTAACGCAGCTGCAGAAGTAAGCCATCCCTTGTGTTGTGGCATGTGTTTCTGAAAGCATCTAAACCCCTATAAGGCCCCCATTTGGGCCAAAGAGGAAGAGAGAGATATAAAGAAACACAGGTCTTTCATTCACCTTTCACCTGACCCTCTCTTATGCATGCGATTTACCTCCCAAAATTTCTGTAGAAGGATTTCTGGCTTTTTAGGTGCAGAAAAGCTGAATCCAGAAGACAATAAAGAACTTAATATTATCACACAGTGACTTAGACATGGAAAGAACCCAAGTTTCCCAACTTTTCATGCTTTTCACCCTGTTCTCTCCATTCCTGCAAAGTGGTTATGCACTAAAGCACACGGGAAGTGCTGTGCTTTATACTCACTGAATCCAGCTTTTAAATTTGGGCCTGGCAGGTAGACCTTCCTCTCGTGTCCCTGCAATTTACAGTCCCTCCTCTCCACATTTAATTGTGTTTGTAAATAACCAGTGTATCTTTTGGTGGAAAAATAAAAGTACAAAGGATCTGTTACAGGATAGATTTGTAAACTAAATCTTTCTGCTGCAAATAAGGGATAGAGGGGAGGAGTCCTTTGGTGTTTTATTTCCTGCACAATTAAAAAGCTCCCATACTGCTGTAAATAAAACTCCAGTAACCATAGTCAGCTGCCACCGTGCGGAAATCACTGATTTTCAGGCCGACCAAAACTGTCCTTTTGCACACTTCTGCCATTTATTGACACTGAGCCAAAATAGAGTTTGAGTGTGTGTATGGGGGGTGGCAGATGGCTGTTTGTTCTATGCCTTGCCTCTACAGCATCCAGCACAGAGATTTTCTGATTCAAACGGAGGACTTTGAGGATGTTGCAATGGTAAAAATATACAATCATGTGTTGGGTGGTAGGTCATTACTGTGCTGACTGCATTTTTGCTTTAAGAAGCCAGAGAAAAGCCAGTATATCCCAATAGCTAAGAAAGGCTTTGCACGCCTGGCTGGGGATCTCAGTGCTTTATCTGCTCTAGTGAACCAAGCCTCCAACTCCCTAAAATGCAGAGAAATGCAGTCACTCAGGACCTTTTCTTTTGTCACTGAATTGCACGGTCCTGGACCAACAGGAAATTTAAGAAGAGAAGGGAGGAGCAGAGCCTACGTTGTTCCCTAAGATAGCATATCCATTAGTTCCTATTCCTAGTGCTGGATTGCCTTTTTTTTTGGATTGAGTCAAATAGTGATGAAAATATTATGTTCTCAGTTACATCAATATTTTCAGATTTTGATTATTGACATAGAAAGCACTTTTTTTTTTTTTTTTCAGTGGCTTTTTTGTGGCCGAAAACAGGAAAAAGCAATGGGAGATTAAAAAAAAATAATATTTCATGACTGCTATGAGGCTAGGACACCTTTATTTTCACATCAAGTTTCAGAAAATAATTTCCTGTCAGCCAAATATAGTGATGGAGGAACCAACCTCCAGGATACCAGCCCCATGGACTATGGAGGGATCCTTGCACAGCATCAGTAGCAAGTTTGCAACAGATACAGTGGAAGGTGGCTCGTCCCATTTTTTCCATTTCAGCATCTTCTCACCAGGAAGATGTGGGAAAATTGGAGGCAGTTCAGACAAGAGCCACAAAAATGATGAAGGGCCTGTGAAGAGTTGACTTATGAGGAGAGATAAAAAGAACCAAATATGTGTAGCTTGGCTAAGGAATGACTGAGGGGAGGGGGAGGAAGGGAAGGTGATAGTTATCTCCATATATTTGCAAGGATGTAAATTCCAAGGCAGGAGATGAACTGCTTATGATGGTACAAAGGGAGATTTACTACAAGTTGTAGTAGGAAATTAAGCAAAGGGAATTTTCAGCTGAATGTCAGGAGAATTTTGTTAAGGGTAAGATAACAATGATAAATATTTATATAGCATTTTGATAGCAAGAAGGGACAAATGGTAGCAAGCTGATTCCTTCATCCAATGTTTCTAGGTAATAGGGAAGGATTGCTTTCTACCCTGCCTTGTTATTTGAGAAAAGGCTTAGTACAGAGATGCAGAATTTCTCCCTGCAATATGAGAAGAAGATATGGGTTATAGTCCCTATCTAAGTGTAACTGGCTTTGGTACTCTAGCAGTGGTTTGGCTAGACCTTGACCATATTGCCTGGTCAAGTGTTGCATAAGCCACTTGTTGGTAATCTATTGCTGACATTTCTAAAGAAAAGTAGATTGGTAGAACTTTCTCCTAGGCAGCTCAAGCACCAGATATGTCTGTCTTCTTTTGTATTCAAAATAACACTGGAAAAAATTTTGTATTTAAAATAACACTGGTTTTTTATTCAGAATAACACTGGAAAACTTGCCACTTAGTTGATAAAGAAACTGAAAACAGCATCTCTGCTTTGCAGCCTGGAATCTATTCACTACACAGTTCTATATTAGTGCTCACTGAACTTAACAGGAATTTTCCAACAGCAGCCCAAGGAAAGACGTCTTAGTAGGGTGGTAGAAAGCCAGTAGTTAACGACCTGGGAGCCTGGGGTGAGAATGCCATTATTCTGGTGAGAATACTAGAATGTGCTTTGCAAGGGACAATCCTATACAAGTCTTGTAGGAGTATGTAGCATGGGAAGCACTGGTGTCCTCTGTCTCTCATATCAATTACAGTGACCCTCATCTGATGCTCACCAAAGCCACATTGGAGTCTTTCACTTGACTTTGTCAAGTAACAGGGAATCCCGAAGATCTTCCAATCTTCACGCACTCTGCCAGAGAAATATTTCACGCAACCCGAGATGAAAGCAGAGTGGGTTTCTCTTTATCTTTTTTTTTTTTTTTTTTTTTTTGCAGCGTTCACTGTCTGGGACAAAAAAAAAAAAAGTATTGTCAGATGTGTAAATGCAAATTTAATAAGCGCTTAAAAAAATCCCTTCAAATCAATGCAAAAATATTCCACCATGGAGTCATTTTGATTAAAAAAAGGG
>NW_009648165.1:107367-112993 GCF_000708025.1 Charadrius vociferus | reverse complement strand
GGCGCTCCCTTACAGGCTGGGCCAGCTGGTTTGTGGCTGATTTAAGTGTGCTACCAAACGACTCGCTGGCAGCTCTGCCACAAAATCCGGGCTGGTGCTCGCTTTTCCAGGCAACATGTCTGAACTCCAGGCTTGGAAACCAAGAATAGTGTCAGAGAACTCAAAATCACCAGGCTGGTTTTAAAATCATGAGGTTGAAACCAGAAAGTACAGGAAAGAGACACTATATATTTTTAAGGTTGCTTTGCAAGCCTTTCCTTGTACATGCAGTGACAGTAAAACAAAGGATTTAGGAGAAAAAAAGAAAATAAAAACTACACAGGCAGCATAGATCCTGCCATAGATCCTGCAGCACTCGTTTGGGAAATCAACCTTATTTCAGACAACACTGAAACACATCCTGTACGTCCAGCTAAGGTTGTGCTTAAATGCCATTCTGAAGAGGGAAGAATTTGCTCATGTACTGATCACCTTTTCCTAAATCATGGCCTCTGTGTGTACAATAATCAAGGCTAAGTTCTTGGGGTCTGTAAAGGAGTAAACAGACCGGACTTCCCAGAGAGTCAAATTAGATCCCGTTGCAACCCACTGCTTCAGTATCTTACAATGCCATAAAAAACATGAACATACCTTGAGTTTAACAGTGCTAAATCCCTGCAGGGGCCACCAGAGAAATCTGGGAGCACCAAACTTTTTCATGGAGGTAGATCTGCTGAGGTAGGTACAGTACAAATACAGAGGAGATGGATCCTGCTCTTAAGAGGTCAGGACAAAGTAGGCAAACGATGTAGTGGAGAAAGGTATTGTCTGTTCTGCAGTGGGCAAACACAGCTGGCCTGATGTAGAGCAGGAGAGAGGAAACCAGTTTAAGCACTTTGGGGGAAGATGGTGCCATCTTAAGGTCTGATTCAAGCCATCACTTGGTATTTCTAAAGTAAATAGAAGAATTATATCTTATTTAACTTATTTCTCTGTAGAAAATGGAGCTTTAAGTGTGCTGGAACACAACAAAATAACCTCCCCAATGTAATTTCCCAATTTTTTTTTTATTTTTTGGTTTTGCTCTTTTTAAAATCATGGATGACCAAAGATTTTTTTGCTTTATTTTAATTAATGGAAGAAGAAAAACAGGGACTTAAGCTGGTGCTGCAGGTTATCAGATACCTGGCAGTGAAAAAAGAAAGCAGTAGGTTTTATTGCTGCTGTTGGTTTTAGGGGGGTGGGGGAATGCATGTACAGTCATTTTTAAATCCACATTAGTTACCTGATGGAATTTCCACTCAATCCTGGCACAAACCCAAAGACTCTCTCTGTTCCTGACTGCACTGAGCTGATGGAAACGGTGTCCAAAGGGAGCAAGGATGAGGGCATGGTACAGGAGGAGGGACAGTCTCCTTTGTCGGCAAGACGTGTGCCATGTTTCTGGTTGGGGGATGCCCATGAAACTGCAGCATCCCTGCTGTGCTGTGACCAACAAGTGAGAAGTGGATAATCTAAAGGGGTTTGAGGCTGACATGGGCTACTCCAGTCTTTCTTCATAGCTGGGGCAGTCCTCAAGACTGTTGTTGTTGGTGATTTATTACAGTGTGCTGTGAGAGCGGGAGGTCCTATTTGAAGGTAAAAGACCTGGAGTGCTTAGTGCTTACCACATGCAAAATGAAAAGATGGTCCTTGACCCGAACGGCTCAGAGATGTGAACACCTGAGAGAGGCTGCAGCAAACAGATGGAGGGAGAGCAAGGTAATAGAGAGAGGATTATGATTTGGTTGGGAAGTTGCAGCGATAGCACACCAGCTGCCTCGTGGGTGTTCGGTGGTTTGGAGGTGTCACTGCAAAGGTGAGTTTCAAGGAGGGATGGTGGGGCGGACTCTATAGTAGACACCTCTGATGTTGGCAGGACTTTCACATCCCTGGTACACAAAGGTCTCTGGACAGTAGAAACAGCTGACATAGCTTTGGGGTTAAGCCAACACTACCATGCTGTTAGGATGTTTATCTGAACCAACCTTTGCAAAAGGCTCTCCCATGCCTACCTCAATAATAAGGATGCAGAGGTGTTTGAGGACAGAAGACATCATTTCTCCTGACCTTTTAGATATAATAGAGGCCATGGGATTACAGTGATTCCTCCACCAGGTGCCCGTCACTTGGGCTGAATCACAGCAGCTCTCTCGGAAAGGCATATAAGCCTAATAAAGAGCCTTCAAGGGAGCTGGTGTCTCACTTTTATAGGGCCTGTTGGTAGTTGCACAGCATGTGAAATATAGTAAGTATATATTCTTGTATTGTTTTTTGATTGTTAAATGCGTATAAGGGCCTTTCTGAAAAGCTCAGGGTTTTTGAGCACAATTGTGTACTGCAGAGGCAGCATCTGAAAGCTAATTTGAAAAATTCACACTGGACACTGGGCTGAGACATGCCCTTTAAATGATGGTCAGTGACCCAGGAAGAATTTCCTGAGCACAGTAGGACCTTGGCGGAATTGTTTCATGTCTGCAAGTGTGTGGTTAAACAGTTTAAATGGAAATAGTACTAAGGGTATATTGCTTTCTTCTGACTTGCATTTAAAGTGCTTATCCTGTGTTTCACATGCTCGTGATTTTACACAAACTTAAGTTCAGCAGAAGCATTTCTGAACTTTAAAAATAAAAAGTCAGTAAAATTCTAAATCCGTATTTTGATTTATGTTTTTGTCCTCTTTGTGCCCCAAATGCCATGTTAGCTTTTTCTTTTTCATTTTCCTTGTATAGTCCCCTACATTCAAAGAGCCCATAGATGTTAAAGTTGATGGGTGAATAAGCAACGAGATTTTAGCTAAAGCAATAGGATCGAGGAGCTGGGTTTTGTCTGTGCCACAGAGCTGTTTGAGGAGCCCTGAGTGGGACATGAGAACTTTATGAAAAGGAGGAGTTAGGGAGAGGGGTGGTATTTGGTTTCACAAATTCATTAACTATCTTGTCTAGCTATACACTAGTGAATGGGAGGGAGCGTGTTTTCTTCTGGGAACAGTTTTGAACGCGCCAGAGTCCTGATCATTTTTGGACACTAAATGGAACTGGAAAATAAAAATTAGCTATAAATTATAGGAAAGATTAAATTATCCCCAAAAATGATGAAATTAACTGAGCCTGATATTGTTGTCAACATTCTTCTAAACTTCCCCCATCCATTACCACCCCTTTTTTCTGTTGAGATCATGTCTGTCTAGTTTGTAAGCTCTGAGTATACAGTCCAAACCCACACTGTTTCAGGCACCACTAAGAAATTGTGCTAGGACTAGTACAGAGAATTGATTAGTCCGTTTTCTCTGTTCCAACTTAAAGAGAAGAGTGAAGCAGTAAATAGCTTTAATGCTGAAAAGTGGATTAGATTTCTAACACTGTTTCTGGTTTAATAGTTTTTTCCATTTGCTAATAGCCCAGATAATAGCAACTGCCCTTCAATAACATGTGTTGTTTTGTTTGTATCTTTCTTCTGACAGCATCTTTTTAAAACAACATGTTACAGCTCATTCATGAAATAGTTATCAATTCTGTGCTTGTTTGTTTCTTCAGGCAAGCTAAGTATGTCCTTGTTAACACTGGCTGTCAGGCATTGTGTACCTGCAGGCTGTGCTTAGCTCCCTCCTTTTAAGGGCCTCTCAATCAATTAAAATTGCAGATACAAATTTCAGGTGCTTTGAAACAGGGCTTTCAAATCCAAATACTGATTTCACACTTTGTTGGAAAGCAGAGCTGCGCAGGACTGGTGGTGCTGGCTACTCTTTCCGTGTGCTGGCTGAGCTGTAGGCAGGAGCAAGTATCCCTTGAACGCCAAGGATGCTGAGCCAGATTGGAGTCTGAGCTGTTTAAGCAGGAGTATTTTGGCATCACCTGTTCCAAAGCTGCTATCATATTCATCTCATAAATTCCTTCTTAAGCATACTTTTTCCCTCCATGCTTTTCTTGTGAATTCTAGTTTTCTTATCTCCTCATTGCTGTATCTGAACACTTTCCAATAGTGTCCTAACCAGCTGGGCTATTATGTCACCTGTAGCTAATTTTCTTTATCACTATCTCCCCAGCAGAGTGAGTGGGATAGTGTTGTGATAGGGTTTCTTTTGTTTCTGCCTTTACAGTCCATGTGCTGCTCCATGTGAGCATTTGAGGCAGGAGCTTAAATTGACAACAAGAAATTGGTGTGTCCAGAATGCTCCTTTGTTCCTGTATCTGTTCCAAAATACTATATTTGTCTTGAAAATTATGGTTCCCGGTTAACTTATCCATATGGAGAAAAAGTCTGTCAGGCTTTCAGAGCTTGTCAAATACAGTCCATAATGTACAGCATTAGGTCTCTTCCACGTGCATAGTCCATGCCTTTGAGGTCTTTCCCATGCATCCTTTGATGATTAAGTGACAATCTGTGATTTGGGATTGCCTAGCAAATTCCTTTTTTTTTCATTGTACCAGTCTTCCCAAGCCACCCCATCAATCTGCTTTATCCAAGCACTCCAATGCCTACATTATTAGCAAACTAGGGCAGAGATCATTTACTTTGGGGTGTCTATTCGTTACTTTTCCCAAGTATTTAATCTCAGATTGGTGACTGTAAAGCTATAGTAATTTGTAATTGCAATTACTGAGTGGTGACAGTTAAATGGTATGTAATAAGAGCCTTTTAGCTACATACTGAGTTTTATCCTAGTTTATCACTGACATTTCATTCAAAGAATAAATCTTGTAAAGTTTTAGTTTTGTAGATATAGCCAGCTAGACCAGAAATGTTTGCAGAGAAGTGCTACTCAGTTGTTTCTGACACGGTATCCTTGGCAAAATACATGTTTAATTATAATATGGTCTTCTAATGTATATGGGTAGTTCAAAGACCTATGAACTTTTTTTTTTTTAGCTGCTCTAATTCATTTAAGATATGTGAATGTAACTTGGAATTGTTACTTCTTTGGATCTCAGAATATCCGTCTAGCTTTTTTGTTAAATGAAATATCCTAGTTTGATCTTTAAAAAAGAAAATGATGAAATTGACATGGAATAATTCTTTCCTGAGTGTGTTCTGAAATCCATTTGGATAGCCAAATTCCTTGTTCTGCGACAGTGTCCAAAGCCTGTACCTAATTCCAGGGTGACAGAACTCACAATTATCTAGGGGGAAAAGATCCCTTGCTGTGTATCCCTGGGAAGGACTCCTCTCTCCTTTGTTCTAAGGACAGTTGTGATTGGCACTTTTTAAGACTGGCTTACGCTCCCAGTGCACATGATTCTCACTTAACAGATGCTTTGACTTGCTGGTACTTTTACCCTTTTCAGGTCTATATTTCTTCCTTTGATTGAAACTTTTCTGAACTGGGAAGCAAAGGCTGCTGCTGCGGGAATGCCTGCTTGCCCCATCCCCAGGCGAGCCATCCCCTCTCTGTTCTGCAGGGAAGCGAACAGAGCTTGGCAAGGAGATGAGCATGGGAAAAAAGTTTCTAGAGTGCAAATGGGATGTCTAATAAATTACTGGTGAGGGTATTATTTGTTGTACTGTAATTCTGATTGGTCCAGACATCACCCTGGTTTTTTTTTCTGAGATTTTTCCTTGGGATTAAGCAAAGCATAATAGTGTGATGGATTTGAAGTTTATAGGGAAA
>NW_009648165.1:85981-107331 GCF_000708025.1 Charadrius vociferus | reverse complement strand
TCTTTCTTCTTGCAAGACATTTTGTTTTAAAGCCAAAGACAGATACTTGAATGAAAAATGACCCATCTCCTTAGCTCTCCTATCCACCACATCTCATGAAAATTGACCTCTCCATTAGATCAACTGATCAGTGGAGCATAACCCAGCTTTAATGGCCATCAAAGAGAAAACCAATTTAGTTTCAGCTGCTTTGAAAGGAGTGCATCTGCAGGACTTTGAGCAGACCGATCAGATTTTTTTTTTTTTCTGGTTGTTGTGCCAAGCCTTTGCTAAACTTCAAGTAATGATCTCTCACAGCTGTCCCTTTACTACTGGTTCTTTGTGCTAAAAATAAGTTACTGGGTGTTTCACAGGAGGTGCTGTCAAAGCCTGGACTTATGTGTATGCATGAGGACTATCATGTCACCCTTTTGTGGTACAGATAAGGGATCTATCCTTTCTTCAACCTGCTGAAAGTCTTGCATTTCTTTTCAAGTGTCAGAGGCATCACCTTGCTGAAATACCACAATTTTCTCAAAATACTGTCTTCTAGATAGATAACTCATTTCCATCACAGAGTGAGTTCTAAAGTTAAATAAGATATTTCACATGCTGTAAAATTGTTTCAGCTATCTCCATGCACTTTTGCTTCTTTCTGAAATTGATCTTTGTTAATGGGAACCAGTCTTGACCCTATGCAAGAACTGCAGGACTATGTTAGGGATTTGGTTGGTTAGTTTCTTTTTTGGTAGAGCAGATCCACTTAGACATGGATCCAAGAAGAAGGTTTGGGAACCACCAGCCCAGTATCATATAGATAGATCAAGATGATAAGGATTGCATTTTCCTGTGGGGTTTTGATCAGCATTCCTCATGAGTAATCTGAATATACCCTGACCTAGGTCTCCATGCCAGTGTAAGGTTTCAGTGCAAAGTACTTGTTAATTCACATTAGTCTCGATTCATAAGAGCTCCTGGTTGGTTTGGGTTTTGTTTTGTTTTCTTTTCTTTTCTTTTCTTTTCTTTATTCCTTCTTCTGTTGCATCTCTTTCAAACATCCAGTTGTAGTCTGCAACTTCTGTGGCCTGGGGACATGGTCCACGTCAAAAAAAAAAAAAAAAAAAAAATTATAATTTGAGACCTAGCATAAACAATCCCCATTCTTGTTCCAGGGATATTTGTGTCTCTCCAGAGTCTGATCCAGCAGAACTCATTGCCGTATGAGTACAGTCAATGATAATAATTTTTATAGGCTTTAAACACAGAAAAGAAGAGAAAAAATGCACGGCGAAACTAGTAAATAAAAGAACGAAACATTTTAAGACAGAGTAATGCAAAGCTTCCAAAAATGCAAAGCTTCCAAATGCATGACTTTAACCAACCTTTTAATGATTAGGCGTTAGGAGGAAAGTTTCCATGGGAACATATTATCTCATCAGTCTCTACTTCAGTGTTCCTTGCGTCCTCAATTGAAACAGCTGGAACTAGCTAATTTATGCCATTTCATTTGTTTTTCATTGTATGAAACTTTTTTCTGTGTGTGTTTCAACTGCAACACCAAAAAGTCAGTCTCTCTTTCTCTCCTCCTCTTTCTTTCTTGGCCCAATGAATGTTTAATTATTTATACAAGTGGAGTATCTCCAAGAGAAGAGAGGGAGGGACAGAGAGAGGCAGCAAAATGGAGAGAAATTGTTTTAGCTTTGCTGTTGTGGAGTTGATCCCAGTCTTGAAATAAATATCAGCCTTTTTGTACTTGATTATTTACCAGTTAGAAAAAAAAAAAAAAAAGAAAGAAGAGAAAAATCATGAACCTCTGATAAATAATTCAGGCTCCTCCATCTGTGAAAATGTTAGATTTGGCCTAATTTTCCTTATAAACAAAGACCATCATCTGCTCCAGAAAATAAAATCTGCAGAATTTAAGTTCTGAAGGGGCATTTTTTCCCTGCCAAGATCTGATATATTTTTCCACACACACACACAATTAAAAAGCCAAACCAGGAAATTATAACAGAAAATCAGGCAAGCTACCTTTCATCCCTGTGTCTGGTAAAATGTCAGCCAGTTAGGGCTATATTGTTGAAATATAGGTCGACAAGAAAGAAGTTGTTGAGCTTTGCCAGGTTCTGCTATTCAGTCCCTAAATCCCTTTGGCAGCAAATGTTAGATACTGGATACTGACCTGGGAAGGAGACTTCATCATCTAGGATTGTGGCGGAGCTTGAGGAAGGACAAGAAATAACTTCACTTCGGTCTTTATCCTGTGTTGCACGGAATGGTCATCTCTTTCAAATTTTAAATCCCTGTGATTAAATGTTTTGGCAATTCTGCCTCTTCTCTGGACATTTTGACTTCAGAATTGTGAAGAGATGCCTGGGTGCAAGTAGATGTTATTATTTGCTGGTCACCTGAAAGTAATGAACTCCTAGAGACTAGCTGCAGCCTTGAGTAGTTTCTGGGACAGAGGTTTTGTGTGGTAAAGAGTTGAGGATTAGGACAGCCTGAGGTTCGGATGAAACGGGACTCACCATGGGTCAGTTTATGACCATGAAATGGCTAAAGTCTCATCTTCTGTCTTCTACATCTGAAGTGGGAGGGCAAAGGCATGCAGCTGATTTCTCAGGGTTTTAAGATATTTATATGCTCAAGGGTGGTTAATTGCCAGCAGAAAGGCCTGTGGGAAGCTGAGTTGGGAAAGGAAGGAAGGTGTGCCATGCTGCAGACCTTGGTGCATATTCTAGGAAATAGCATTCAGACCTAAATTTATAGACTTCAGAAGGACAGGGAAGCTGCAGGGAAGGGAGCCTTCATACACAACTTTGCAAACTGCAGCAATAAAATGTTTGAGGGAACTCTGAAAGGCCTTGGGTAGAAAATGTTGTGTGATGCTGGTAGACACATCAGACCCTTGGTAGATGCTTCTTTGCATTTGGCTTTTTCCTTAGATTTTACAGAGGTTCAATAAAAATAAAAAAAGGCAAGCCAAATTTTATCACAGCTTTTTTTGGCAATTATTGTATTCATGTATGTGTGAAATTTCTGATAAGAACTTCTCAGGGAGAGTTTGTAGCTGAATTATCATCATTTCTCTCCTAAAACTCTAAATAAGTTAATGGGGGTTGGTGCACAAGATTGGTTTCAATGTAACTTTAAAATTAGTTCAGTCCAATAGAAAATTTCTCAAAGCAAGGTCCTTCTGAAAAATGAACAAAAAAGCTCACAATAGCAGAATGGCAGTTTTCCTTCAGCAGTTACAGTGGTGAACTCAGCTTTGCAACATCTGAATCAAACCCAGCTATCTAACCCTTTCAGATAGGTGGGAAATCTATCTGACTGTCACACATACATGTTTCTACTCAATAGTAAACACAAAAGATGTAGTGGAAGAATTAATCATAAAGTGGTTAGGGGGAAAAAAAAAAAGAGGAAAAAAGATCCAAAACAACAGGTCTTAATGTTTCTCTTCTGTATTCAAATCTAAAAAATAGCCACATTATAAAATTGACTAGATGTGGACTCTTGGAGTATATCCAGCTTGCTGGATGCTGCTCACAAGCCTGCGCTGAGCTGTGACATTAATTTGGGGGGAAAAAAAAAAAAATCCATGTTACCATTTCTGATGTGCTTTTGATGCCTTTATGAAGTAGCCTTTCCAGTACAGGATGGACACAAGCTGTGATGTCCAAAGGCCAGGAAGCATTTCTAAGGCTGCTGTGGTTAGATGGAGTAAAGTGGGTGCTGGAAGGCATGCACATCTCGTGAGGTTCACCCAGAGGAACAATGTCAGGGCTGAGATGGATAAAGTGATGCGAAGAAGTGGAGATAAGAATGGATAAGCAGGATTTTTTGGTGGAGTTCAGCCAGGCCTGCAGTTTTGACAGCTCTCCCTAGCTGGCAACTTAGCCTCTGCACTCCCCTCCTGCTCCATGGAGGTACAGTGAGCACTGTCTGGAGCTGTTGTACCATGAGAGGAAAGTGTTTATATCATATGGGTTAGAGCAACAAACCTGACCGAATTCCCCAAAGGGAACCGCGCTTTCTGAGGCTTTCAACGCCCAGCTTGGAACATTATTTTTTTCTTTCTCTTTCCTTCCAATGTTCCTCGCAATCTGAACAACATTTTAAAGAGCATTGCACAGACTATAGAGAAAAGAATCACAGAATCATAGAAACACAATGGTTGGAACAGACCTTTAAGATCATCAAGTCCAACCATTAACTTAACACTGCCAGTTTACTACTAAGCCATGTCCCTCAGCGCCACATCTACCCATCTTTTAAATATGTCCAGGGATGGCGACTCAACCACTTCCCTGCACAGCCTGTTCCAATGCTTGACAATCCTTTCAGTGAAGAAATTTTTCCCAATTTCCAATCTAAACTTCCCCTGTTGCAACTTGAGGCCATTTTCTCTTCTCCTAAGAGGAGAGACTTTCCACAGGATCCCATTTCCACCAGAGTAGAGCAGCCATGGATGGACACCTGTCTTTCCCCTTCTCTTGCCAAGCTGGATGTGGTCTTGCACACAAGAAAGAAAGAAAATGAAACTTGCTTTTGGGATCAGGGGAGTGAGATGGGAATAACTGCTCTTCGCCGTTATTTCCAGCGCGAGATTAGCTGATTTCAGAGCGATGATGCCCCCTTAGCCATTAGGGAATTGGGCTGGCCAGCCCCTCACTGCCAGAAAATCAGCCTTTTCACAAGGATCAACCTCTTTTTATTTCATCAGCAGCCGAATCCTGGGGAACAGCTCTGAGTGTGTGAGCATGTGTGTGTGTGTGTGTGAGATAGTTATGAAAGACCCATCTTTGACCTCCTCACTTTC
This sequence comes from Charadrius vociferus, assembly GCF_000708025.1. Taxonomy (NCBI): domain Eukaryota; kingdom Metazoa; phylum Chordata; class Aves; order Charadriiformes; family Charadriidae; genus Charadrius; species Charadrius vociferus. Next base: position 102,527 of record NW_009648165.1, on the reverse strand, counting down.
AGCAGAAGGTTATTGTCTTAAATAGCACATCCAGCTCACAATTCCCTTTGATCCTCTGAAACTTCAGCTCAGCCACCTGATATAATTTTCATCCCCCTCTCCAACTCCTTATAATCCCTCCTCCCCATCCGCCTCCCCCCAAACATTCAAAGACATTATAGCAGGAACTAATTTTGTCTGGACTATTATTAGATCATGAGATCAGGGCAACATAGAGGTCGTAAAATGTTTCATTCTCTCTGAATGGCCATCGTGCCCCTATCAGGTACCATAACGTTAGGTTTGCTTATTGTGCAGATTGCTTGAGTTGCAAATTGCACATTATCCAGCTTAAACACCTGGCATTTACATTCATTATAACCCTGACACCCCCCCTTTATGGCCTCCCGTGAGGGCCTTCCAATTGGTCAGAAGCGCAAATGAATGTTTTATGATTATGATGAATAATGTGAGGGGCTGTGGAGGGAAGAAGAAGAAGAAAAAAAAAAAAAAAAGAAAGGAAAAAACAAGAAAGAGACAGAGACAGAGGGAGGACTTTATAGAGTGCTTTGACGCTGCAGAGCTTTTTGCCAGAGGAGTGCAGCGATCTCCGTAGCTGGAAAAGGACTCAGCGTAGCTGAATGGAGCTAAACTGAAAAAAGTAGTTTTCAGAAAGGGATAGAGATGTGTCCTGGTTGAAGGAAGGGAAGGATGTTGGAGTCCAGGAGCTGAACAAAGAGTTGGAGAGAGGTGTTAGGTTCCTGGTGGTGTTGCTTGTATCTCGCTGATTTCAGGCCAATAGCTGCACATGTTTCCATGCCTCAGTTTCCCCATAAAAATAGATCAGGAGTGGATTCAGCACCCACTATTACTCCTCTTCTGTCCCCCTCCAGTTCAGGGCCCTTGCACTGAAATAGCCTTTTGCCCCAGCCCTTCCAGTCCTCACACTTTCCCCAAGATAAGGGACTTGGAGATTTGCTGGTATATTGAGGTAGAGCTAGATGCAGTTCTGGGGCGGGTGACTGTAATGTCCAAATCAAGAGCTGTTATTTCAGTGTTTTCCTGCCTCTTTTGCTGGCATGGAGAAGGGTCATAGCTTTGAATTAGGAAGCTGCAAACTGAATGTATGAAGCCATTTACCGCACTACTTCTTGGGTCTTTGGTTTTTTATTGGCTCCTTCGTTTCTGCTGTCAGTGGCTGCTGGGCCAACTCTATCTCAAGAAGTCACGCTGTATTTTGAACCTGGGTGTTATATTTTCTATTTTATTTCTCAGCCAAGGCCTAGTTCCACTACCTTAATGCTGTTATGCCTCAAGATTGTTTTTCAAGGTGCAGCAGAAGGTGGACAGAGTTTATCTCTTGCTTGTGAGGCCATCTTCAAAGCTGAGGAGCCCTGACTATAATTTTGCTTTCAGGGAAGCTGTAGCTATTTTACCATTGATTTCAGTGGAGCCAGAACTTCAGGGCTTATTTCATAGGCTGTGGTCAGACAGAAAAGTTGAAAAGAACAGGCTCTCTGTTGTGGGTCTTTCATGGCCTAACAAGAGCCTGAAAATTGCCCCTGGCTTTGCTAGTCCCACGTTTCCCCTCACGAGGCATGCAGAGATCATTCCAGGATGCTCCAAGCAGGCAAGGAGAGGGGGGACAAAAAAAAAAAAAAGTCTAAATGAGACTCCACGTCTCCAGAGATTGTTTCCATGGCTTAAATGATTTTAATTAATAAATAAATAATTAGGATTGAAAGTTGCCCGGGAGAGAGGCTGAGGTTCTGAGATATTTTTAACCCCCCACTCCTCCCTCCCCTGATTTTGTTTTGCTTCATCTCTGAGCGGGATCTGCTGGTTGCTGGGTGCTGTTGTGTGTGTCTCGATCTAGACTAATGAGACTTTACTGTGATGGAAAGCTCACGGCGACGGCAGAGACGGATTTGGCTGTTGTGTTCAGGGCTTGTGTGCATCATAGGGTACCAGTTGGGCAACGAAGGGCGTTTTTAAAGGCCAGTTTTGTTACAGCTCACAATTTAGAAATAATCAAGTAGCATACTGATAATGAGGGTTTTTAAATGCAGTCTTGGGGGCTGTGCAAAACCAAGCTGGTTGAATGGCAAACTGCTTTGTGTTGCTTTCTGTCACTTTGCAATGGTTCACTTACTTACGATGTACACTGAGCTCAGGGAAGCCACCTACCCACAATGCTGGATCCTACCTAAGTCCATAAAAGAACCAAGTCAGTCTTAGAATACCCAAGCAGAAAAGACAGGAATATATTCTAAAGACTAGCATGGTATTCAGTATGAACAGAAAAGACATAGCTGAGGGGTATTCTGCCTAATCTCTTTAAAGCAACATACCAGAGAGCAACACTCAGGAGAGCAATGGGATAGATGTGGTCTATTGCCCCATACAAAGGACACCTATTTGTCAGTAGTCTCATACTCTGCTGGTATGTAACCTAGGATGCCCCTGTTTAAAAGTGTAAATCTTGCTTGATTGCAGTGGAGGATTTATCTTGTTAACAAAACGAGAAGTGGATTTATAAGCCTAGTGGTTGGTCCTCAAAGAGAAGGTGATTGATTCAGCAAGGAAGCCCAGTGCAGTCTTAGATAGTTGCCAGCATATTGCAGCCTTCAAATCTATGCATTGTTTAATTTTTCAAAAAAGGCCTTTAATTGAAATACCAGTCACTAATGAAAATATAATCTTTGCCTACCACAGGCACAATGAGACAAACTCAGCAGTACTCCTGACATAACATTTTCTTATGGCAAAGTCCTACAAAACTCAATAGGAATAAAATCATCAGGATTTTATAGAAACAGCTCTGAGAGGTCATATAGTCTATTTGATAATGTTTTGATCTCATGGATAGATAGCTATGAATGTTTCAATACATCCTAAAGATTTTTCTAAGATCACACTCCATTCAATCCTACACCTGTACGTACATCCAAGTTTCCTCTCTTGTGTATCTGTAGATAGTGTGTCTATCTGTTGTACAAAAGATGTAAGTGAAAAAGATTAATTCAAGTGAAGAGGGGACCTTGTTCCTTCACCAGTGACTTGAAAATTATACTTGCATAATTGAATTGAGGGCCGGAGCACCTCTCTGAGGATAGGCGGAGAGAGCTGGGGCTGTTCAGCCTGGAGAAGAGAAGGCTCCGGGGAGATCTTATTGTGGCCTTCCAGTACCTAAAGGGGCCTACAGGAGAGCTGGGGAAGGACTTTTTACTAGGTCATGTAGTGATAGGACGAGGGGGAATGGCTTTAAACTGCAAGAGGGCAGGTTTAGATTAAGCATTAGGAAGAAGTTTTTCCCTTTGAGGGTGGTGAGGCACTGGCACAGGTTGCCCAGAGAGGCTGTTGAGGCCCCATCCCTGGAGGTGTTGAAGGCCAGGCTGGACGTGGCCTTGGGCAACCTGGTCTAGTAGGAGGTGTCCCTGCCTATGGCAGGGGGGTTGGAATTCAATGATCTTCAAAGTCCTTTCCAACCTAAACCATTCTATGATTCTATGATTCTATGAATCTTGGTAGAAATGCCTGACTGAACCAACAATCTGTTTCTACCTCCAGATAATGCTCAGCTTTGGGTGTTACAGAACACGTGTTAAATTCCATGTAAGGGATAAGTACAGAACGAACTGAATTTCTTCTCAACTTTGTTCCTATGTGGTTGACTTATGCCTAGAAGCATGAGGGTTATTTCCCTAGCATTTCTTATCCAAGACAGTGCAACTGTGGATGTTCTCATTATGCATATAAATGTCTAATCCTATTTGGAATTAAGGTAAGGTCTTGGCTTTTGTGGAACCTTGTGGCAATTTGTTGCACTGGGTAATTATGCAGTGTAGTTAAAAAATAAATAAAAATCTTTTGTCTGCTTCAAATGCATTCTCCCTTTCATTTTACTGTGACTCTCTCTCAAACTGGTAATATATGTATATACATTTTATGCAGGAATTTCACAGAAAGCCTGCTGATCAGGATAATGGTTTCCTGGAAGAACAAAGACTGTGCTTTCTGATCTCAGGAATTTCTTTCTGGGCACCTGTTTCTTCATATTTTGAGCATATGGGTTTGCCTGAATATTGCTACCACACGAAAAAAATAGATTTAGGTATCTATTCAGTTTATGTAACATGATTCTGTAGTTGTAGGCTGCGATTAAACAAAAAAAAAATAAAAATAAGAGGTTTGAAATAATATGTAAAAAGGGATGCCCTGGGCAGTGTACCTAGAAACATGATGGATCTTCCATCAGTAGGGGATCTTCACATGAAAATTGGATTGTGTTTTATCCTAGACAAAATAGAGGGACAATTTCTGATCCAGAATTATTGTGTGAGATTCTATGAGAAGGTTTTGTATGTGAGGTCAGACTAAAAGTCACAGTGTCTCCTTGTATTCGTAGAGTCTTTGAATCTAGAAGAAATGGTGAAAATTTTGTTGTTACTGTTGTTAATTATTTTGTTAGAACAATTTTACGTTTATCTCTTGTTCCAAGTTGTTGGGTTAGTTTTGTCCCAGTTGTTATTGACTTAGAAATTTATTGGTTGGTTTGTTTGGGTCATATTTTAAATAAAAGTGTTGCCGAAGTTGTTGTTCAGAATAAATTCCTTTTGAACTGAGTAGGATGTTATCAAATTTTAAGTGTTCTACAGAAAATGAGTCAATAAACCTGATGCCATAAAATAGAAAGTAAGATCTTTTCAGGGGGAGTTTTCGCTATTCTTATAGGACATGAGAAACTGGGTGTGAATCTCTCTTGAATTTTACTATGTGGTTCAAAATATTTAGGGATGGCTGATAGTTTCCTGTTAAATCTAACGGGTTGAGAAATGAGACAAAGATGGGAACAGTGGAAGGAAGCGGAGGTCTGTTGCCCTTAATGATTTATGCTAGCTGATGTTTTGGCCTAGAGTCTTTAATTATAATTCAAATTTGCAATTTCCTCTTAATTGTTTTATAGAATTGTTAACTTTGGAGTGCCTTTTACATGGCTACGCATAAGGCAGTTCTCTGACTCAAATCCTCCTTTTGAATTTTGCTCTTCCTCAGCTGTATTTTTCTCCCACCTTATCCGATTTTCCCCTTGGTATCTGCAAGGGGCTAATATTGTGTGAATCTACAGGAACAGCACAAAGTTGCCACTCATAAAATGATTTTCAAACATGAGAAACAGAGCATTCAATTTCCCTGTCCAGAGCTGCATCCTTAAGTTGGCATTGATAAATCTGCTCTTTACTTGGTGTCACAAAAGCCAAGTCCAGAAAGATTTCACAATGCTTCTGGATCTGTCCCTTTCCATCTGCACGGTGGCCAGATCCCTTCCTGCTGTGAACCAAGAAAGGGCTGCACTGCAGATGCTGGGGACTGGTGCACAGCTTGCAATGTAAACCAGCTCAAGTTGGTGGACCCATGCCACTTCATGCCATTAGAGAGTCAGCAGGGAATGGGGAACCCTTGATGGGACTTGCACTTTGGATGGGCTCAGCTCTTTTCTCCCAGACTTTCTTGGCATCCTCTTATTTCCTTCTCCCTTCCAAAAAAATATACCAACCTACCAGAGTGATGGTCCGTCTCACCCCATCCTCCTCCTCCTTTCCCAACTAGATCATGCTGTGAGTCTGCAAAAGTTTAGCAATAATTAGTGCCGACCTCTAGCTGCTCACTGCTTGCTAGGAATCTGGGTTGTCAGCTCCGCCTGTCAGAGGGCTGAGAGGAAATGAAGCATTCGGAGGCACAGAGACGTGGGAAGGAGGAGGAGAGATGTCCCCGCACTACAAAGCACATTGCTATTAAAGTGTCAGTTTTTTGGTTTACTGTTGCAGTTCGTGTGAAGAGTTTATGGATCAGCAGATAACAGTAATTATCACAGAGACTTTTCTGCTAAAGTCTAATCTAACCTTTTATAGTTTTGTACCACAGAGCCTCCTTCTCCTCACCCCCCCTCCTTATTTTTAAGACCTTATTGGGTCATTTCATTATTTTATTTTTATTTTTTATGGCCACTAAATCATCAAAGTTGACATCAGACACCTTCACACAAAAAAAGGATGCATAGATTAATTGAATGAGGGGGTGGATGGTAGGGTTTTATTAATAATACTAATCTAGAGAGTTTATTGTAGCAAAACCCAGGAACAGATTAACTGTATTAAAAGGAAAGGGGGAGGGAGAGTGAAAAAAACTCAGAAATGTTAGCCAAGGTGAGATTTTACCTTCAAATTTAAAGCACTTGAAAATTTATTGAATCACATTTAGGTGCCACAAACACTAGTCCCAATCCAGAGTCATTCCGTCAAAGGCAATGCCATTACTCTCAGTTGGGGATCAAAATGGGAGGACTTATCCTGAAAGTGGCAGATTGAAGAAAAATTTTAAAAAAATAATATCACCATGACTGCTAGAAGGGATCAAAAAAGTGCCACCATGCAACTTTCTAGCAATTCTTTTTTTTTTTTTTTTTTTTTTAATAAGGAAATTGTTTGGGATGGAAGAGTTGTGAACCTTGTTGAGGTCTCTTTTACTTTTCTTTTGTTGAAATACAATTTTTCAATGAAAATGTTTGAAATGCTTATAAAACATGGTATGTCATTTCAACGGAGAGACAAAGCCTTTCATTATTTTTATTGCTGCTGCCACAGAGCTTGCTGTGCAAGCATTATAAAGAGGTCCTTATGGGGTTAAACTCTCACTTTATAATACTTTTTTTCTCCCTCTATCTCCCTCCTCCCACTCCTCCAGCAGAAAAGGGGAAAGAGGAAGTCGATCTAGAAACTAACAATCCAAGAGAGCAGGGGTGTGTTTTTCTTCCCCCACCCCTTGTGTTTTCCTTCAAAACACTTCAGAGCTGCCAGAACAGGATTATATTTTCTTTGTTCACAATTTCATAATAGGGTAAAAATCATCCCAAAAAGGAGTATTTAGTTCTGTTTGTTTGGAGTATATGTATGTATGGTTTTGACAGTCTCTTCATTCACAATTGCAGTGTGGCAGTTTGCAGAGAACATGCCAATAATCAGAGCCCCAGTACAGTATGCATTATTCAGATATCTAGGATGAGGTGGGAACTGCTCTAAAGGGCATTCAAATTCAATGGTGAAGGCTAGAAAAGTTTCATTTCCAGGTGGAATATTGAGGCATAATGGCTGAGACATCTGATCCTTGCAGCATGGATGTCACTGACCATCCTAAAGATGGTAAATGCACAGCATGGTTGTAACTACTTGGAGCTCTTTAGATGTCAGAGTAAACCTCAGCGCAGCTCTGCCAATTGTTTGGGACTCTTGAGGCTCTGAACTTTTGGAAAACCATCTCACTCAGTTTCATTTCTGATCACATTACTAAACAGGCAGTTGATGAACCTAAAGGATGAATGGGGTAGGAATTGGAATAGTATCGTTTGCATGTAGGATTTTTGAGGGTCATGAGGCACTGGAACAGGTTGCCCAGAGAAGTTGTAGATGTCCCATCCCTGGAGGTGTTCATGGCCAGGCTGGATGGGGCTTTGAGCAACTTGGTCTAGTGGGAGGTGTCCCTGTCCATGGCAGGGGGGTTAGAACTAGATGATCTTTAAGTTCCCTTCCAACCTAAACCATTCTATGATTCTATGGTTTTAAGCTCTTCTAGTCATGCACAAGGTTTCTTGCTGTGATGCTGCCAATGTAGCCTACTTGGGGCTGGGGGTAATTTCTTTCTATTTCAGTGGGGAAAAGGAGAGATAACCCAATATGAACCACACAATTGTTGTCCCCTTGTAAGAAGAAGCTATAGTCAATGAATTATACAGAGGGAACTAAGAGTGTGAGGGAGCTTGGTGACAGTAAAGGAGTCTTTGTTAGCAGACACTTGCCACATGCAACAGAAAGAAATAAATCTCTTAGCCATTCCCATCCACCAGCACAAATACTGGGAGTGAGGTTGGTTAGAAAAGCAGCTAAAGCCAAACCAAAGTGTTATTAAGACATCTGTGTGTCTAATGAAAAGATACTAGGCAGGAGAGAGGCACAAAACATTATGAATCAATTTAAATTCAGCCAAAAATATGCAGCGTAATTCATACCAGAGTTTGAGATAAACATGGATATTTTAAATATAGGGGAGTGTCAGGGTTGTTTCCTCATTGGGCTAGCCTTTAAAGAGTTACGGTATTTCATCTGCCAGTCCAAGAAGTGTTCATAGCAGAGGATCCATGCAGTCTGTAGCTCTATATATTCAGATTTACCATGGGTGACTGAGGCAGTGGTGAGATTTACTTTTTCTTGTTGCCTTCTCCTGAATCTGTATTTCTGCTAGTGATGGAGGATATGGTTGGGTGAGCTCCTGTGTCTGTTGTGTCACATGTTTGAATCACTGCTGACTTAATTTAGGGTTTTACTATTCTAAATCAAGTTCCAAGAGCTTCATAGAACCATAGAATGTTAGAGTGGGAAAGGACTTTAAAGATCATCTAGTTTCAACCCCCCTGCCAGGGGCAGGGACACTTCCCAGTAGACCAGGTTGCTAAAAGTCCCATCCAGCCTGGCCTTGAACACCTCTAGGGATGGGACATCTACAACTTCTCTGGATAACCTGTTCCAGTGCCTCACCACCCTCACAGTAAAGAATTTCTTCCTAATACCTAATCTAAATCTACCCTCTTTCAGTTTAAAACCATTGCTCCTCATCTGTCACTACACTCCTTGATAAAGAGTCCCTCTCCACCTTCTGTGGGCCCCCTTTGGGTACTGGAAGGCTGCTATAAGGTCTCCCCGGAGCCTTCTCTTCTCCAGGCTGAACAACCCCAACTCTCTCAGCCTGTCTTCATAGCAGAGGTGCTCCAGACCTCTGATCATCTTTGTCGCTCTCCTCTGGACTCACTCCAACATGTCCATGTCCTTCTTACTTTCGTTGTCCTTCTTTACTCTGTAGAAATGCCAAAACTCCCATGAGGGTTAGACTGGTTTGCAGGTAAGGCACCAACCTGATATTTGGAAGATCTGGTCCTACTTCACCTTTGTGCTTGGTTCTTATTTATAAAATGAGAGGGTGTTTCCCCACAGACATATTTTGATGTTAATACACTAATGAACAATATTTGCTTGGACACAGTAAGTCCATACAGTCAACTCAGACAGCTTCCTTGTTTTGTGTTTTGTCATTTCTCCACGCTGGGCAGGTAGGATTTCAGGTCTCTAAAACAGTTGAAGTACAAACTACCAACTGTGAAGTGATACTGCAGAGACATCAAGGTACAGTCATGAAAGGAAAAATGTGGTTAAACAACACTGAGACAAACTATAACTTCTGGAAAACCATATGGGGAAAAACATATTTATTTTTATTTTTAAAGAAATATAATGGCATTGGACAGCAGTCACATTTAAGGGTATAAAACATGCCAGGGGGACACAGTAGGTGTTACTGTTGCCTGAGCAGCAGTGTGGGTACATACAGCCTTGGTGCAGAAACCCGTCGCTGGTGTAATCCACCTGTCATGCCTTGCTCACAACATAATTGACAGGAAATGTCCTCATCGTACAGACCTGCTTTTGGTGCTCAGCACAGGGAAGAACTCACCTTGGAGGAATTTTAGATGCCTAAGTGTAATATATTTGTGGATGCCAGACACTTCTTTACTTATGTTTACCTTGTCATCCAGAAAGTTCTGGTTCAGCAAAAACAACTAAAAAAAACCCACACACAACAAAACATCCCCCAAACTTTAACCTTCTTCCTTGAGTATATGAGCCTAGCTCTCTTCAGCCTAAAATGACAGAGGAACGGCACGAACAGCAAACATGAAATGTAACAGTTCACTTAGCAGGAGAGCAGACTCCTGGTGTTTGAAGTCTGAGAAGCCTGTGTCAAATGGCAGAAGTGGCACTGGTGATCAGGCTTTGCTCTTGCTGGATTTAGGACAGTTTAGAGGATTTGGACTATTCTAGTTAACTGTGAAAACAAAGTTGCTTTTTCCTGTTTTGTTCTGAATCTGAGAGACAGAGGAAAATAAAATGCCCATCTTCCAGTAACACTGAAGGGCAGCTTTATTTATGTCATAATAGGAAATATTTTTCATCTTGCAGCAAAAAAAAAAAAAACCAACAAACAAAAAAAGGTTTTCTCCTCTTCCCCAGACACTTAAAATTACTTCTCTTTCCCCTTCTCTGAGTGCCTTAAATTTTGACACTGTTTTTCTAATCTCTGGCCCCTTTCTTTGGCCCTCAGCAGTATTCGCTATTGTTTATCTAAGGCCTTCCTCACTCACCTGAATATGTGTTTTAAAGATTGAATTTCTTCCCCAGTAGTAGCCCTATTCTATTCTCTCCAAAAACTGGAAGGAAATTGTTTCTGAGAGGGTATATGGCAGCTTGGATTGCAAAGGCTACAGGCATGTTCTTTCCTGAGCTCCACACCATGTAGCCAGCAACGCTGTTATTGCTACTGGTCTTTTCATTTCTGAAATTAACCATGTAACCAAAGGCAGCAGCTCATTTCATGGCTTTGCTGGAAAGCGAAGGAGCCAGGGACAGATATCCAGGCCTTTTTACTTTGGCTGCAAATTGATTTTAGCTCTTGCTGTGGAGTTTGCAGCTGGCCTTTGGCATCTGGAATAGCATTTGCTGAGAAGTATCCAGCACAAATTAAGGCCTGTAAAAACTTCGCTTTGGACACTCTCTTTGCAGGAGTGAATTTTACTCCCAGAGAATGCAAAGGAAGCAAGGGAAGTTGACTTCTCAGACCTCTCAGCACTTCCTCCAAAGCCCCTTGCAAACATCTCAGCTCCATGTGGTAGCCCTTTGGGGATATGTACTTTTAGCCTCGTTTTAGAGCTGGGGAAGACAGAGATGCCTAGAGGTGATATGAGAGACATGGCATAAATGCCTTTATTCATGGTTTGACACTCACAGGGCACCTAAAGGCCTTGTGTTTGATGATTTCAGACCTCAGAAGACCTATGGAGCTGTCTGAGTTTAAGCACTCTGGTTTTGAAAGTTTTGGCCTAAGAGATTTGACAAGAGTGGTGTCACCATGTTGGTGATGGAAGCAAACACAAAACCTGGGAGTCTGGCTCTCCACCTGCCTCGCTTAAACATCAGTCACATTCCCTCTCTTCTCCTACAGTACAGCTGATTATGGCAGCTGCGCTGTTTTTGGCTGGGGTAGAGTCAATTTTCTTCATGATAGCTAGTATGGACCTATGTTTTGGATTTGTGCTGGAAACAGTTTTGGTAATTCAGGAATGTTTTAGTTACTGCTGAGCAGTGCTTACACAGCATCAAGGCCTTTTCTCGTCCTCATACTGTCCTGCCAGCAAGTAGGCTGGGGGTGCACAAGAGCAGCAAGGAGGAAGCACAGCCAGGAAAACTGACCAAAGGCATATTCCATACAATATGACATCATGCGTAGCAATAAAAGTAGGAGGAAGGCTAGTGGAGGGGCTGCTGCTCAGGGACTGGCTGGGCATTGGTTGGTTGGTGGTAAGCAATTGTTTTCATTTGCGTCACTTGTCTTTCTTCAGTTTTAATTCTCTTTCTTTGTTATTTTCCATTTCATTACTTTTTTTTATTATTACTACTAATTTATTTTATTACAACTATTAAACTGTTCTTATCTCAACCCATGAGTTCTCTCACTTTTCCCCTTCCAATCCTCTTCCCCCCACCCCGCTGCAGGGGGAGTGAGTGAGCAGCTGCGTGGTGCTTAGTTGCAGGCTGCGGTTAAACCTCAACAGGAGCCTACAAGGTTATGAAAAAGTGCAGGGGTTTCTGCTGAATTTGGCTAAGAGGAATTACATCTTGGGAAATCCAGTAGATTAAGCAGGTCTTTTTTTTTCCCATTTTAAAGATCTTGATATCTACTAACATCAAAGAAATAAAAATCACTATTTTTTCCCCAGGGAAAACAGTTTCTTTGAATGTTGAGATGGGACAGTGGAAAATGAGTGGAAAAAAAAGTGGAAAAAACCCCCCGAAAGTCTGAAGACTTTGCCCCAGAAATATTTGTAAATAAGAAAATCTGTCACCAAAAGGTCCACATCAGCTCTGTTTCCCACTGCTCCATCAAATCTGTGCAGCGGGCTCAGCTGGGTAACATTAAAAGCAGGGAGATATCAGATAGCCCAATAGTATGCATCTCCCCTCTCATTGTCAACTCTCCTCTCTTGCAAAATCAGAAAGCCACGCAGCGTCTTTCTGGGGAGGAGATAGTATAGTTTTCTATATGTAAACATAGTGGTTCACGAACCTCCCTCTACAGTGGTACTTAGGAGCTGGAAGCCCCTTTAGATACTAGTGCCTCTGAATCTGCAAGCAGCAGACAACCTAGTTAATTCTTTGCTTTGTCTTCACAGACATCTCATTTAACACCCTCCTTTGCACCTGCAGCAGGGAAGGCCATGAGAAATGGTTACCTTCACCCTGCTCCTTCTGCCGTTGCTCATACATGCATCATCCCTCCTAAACCTGGCATGAACCATAACTTAGTCACAGTGTCCAAAAGCTCATACTGTTCCCCAAAACTGGTCATTTCACTGACCACAGAGAAAATTTATTCTGGCATTGTTGCCTCATATAGGTGTAGATTCAATGCTTCCTACCTGACTATACCTTACAGGTTTATCTAACTATGAGGTTACCCTTCTGCCACCTTCTCCACTAGTTTCACCTGCAAGTTTCCATGGAGAAACAGAAAATTCTTGCTGTTAATGTCATTTAGTGTTGAGGCCAATAGACTGGTTAATTAACTTCCAGCTGTGGGTCCCTATTTCAGTTTGAGGACCACTGGAAAATACTATAGAATCTGGGAAAGTCCTGGAAAAGAACAGCACTGTTCCAGTTTGATTAGACAAACAAAAATCTTTGAATCTTTTTTTGTCACGCTAACATTTTCTAGAGACAGATTTCATTCAACAAAACAAAAGAAGAGGAGGAAAATTCTTGTTTGATTTTTTCAAAAGTGTCTTTTGTAACAATAGTACACTGAGGAAAGAGGTTTTCCATCTCTCCACACCTCTTGATTAGTTTGGATTATCAATACATCCTGATTATGTACATGGAATTGCTTCAAGAATTATCAGAGGTGACATCAAATTGATTAATCTAGTAAAGCTTTTCTTGCAATTAGATTCATTCCCCTTTCCAATTATCTAAGCACTTGCCCACTCTTTTCTGTGGTGGGAGAGGAATCACTGAGACGTTCTCATGTGCTGGCGGAAATTTTTCCCCCTTTGCCGAGGAGTTTATTTCAGAAATAGAAAATTACAATTCAGTGCTATGTCTCCAACAGTGAGAGGTCGCCACTTCCAGACCTTTCAATTAGAGGGGCAGAGAGTTGAAAAAAGTACCAGCTCCAAGTCAAAGTTGTAGACCACAGTCAAAGTTATCTTTTGACAAATCTGATTAAGTTACCTTGGTATAGCTGGTCCTCTTCTTATCTTGAGTGGGTTTGTTACTGTTAGCATGTAGTTTGAAGATGGCTTTTGCAGGGAAATTTCCCTATGGTCTTTTTGGTAATTTGCTCTTGGAAAATGGATCAGGCTCTGGGCTTCCAGAGCACTGTTTATAAGATGGTCACTGCAGCTTCATACCAGAGAGCTTCTGTATTTGACTCACAGGAGATTTCTGCCTGCTCCCAGGACAGTGATTCCATATAAATCAACCTTTTCTGAATGTGCTGTGCCATCTATAAAATACAGATAACAACTTTTCCAATGTTTGCATGCTTTAATCTTTTCCCTCTTGACAGTAAGTTCTTTGACTTCAGAGGAGCTGCACTAATTTACACCAACAGAAAGTCTGCTTCGGAAATATTATTGACCTGTTCTCCAACTCTGTGGGCGAAGAACATGCTAAGTTTCCCTGAAATTAGAGATGACAGTGACTAGTTGGCTTGGTAAGAGCAGACTTCTTGTGAGATACCCATCTCTAAGGGAGAAGAGCAAGCTGTTTTGCCACAAGCCCATGCTGTGTGTCTCATGTATAAAACAGGACCTGATAGAGTGAGATGCTTATCAGCTGCAGTGAAAGAAGAGGAAGAGCAGTGGAAGCAGTAGGAGGGAATCTTTAAAACAGCTTTAAAGGAAACATGTTTGAAATATAATGAAAGGTTTCATTGGGCTGGGAAAAAAAAAAAAAAAGATAGAGAGAGGGAGAGAAAACAGCAACCAACACTGGCTGTTGTATTGTCTTGTTAACAGTGTGTCACTGAATTTAGCAGAAGGAAGCTTCTCCCACACATCTCCCCTTGCACAAATGCAACTGTCACAACCTCCTGAGCTCTGAAGCACAGCTTTGATCCTGTGCAGCTCTGCCCAGTTCTGCAACGCACATGAAGGAGAGGAAAGGGGAATTACCTAGCAGATTTTCTGGGGGAACGAAGGACACCGTGTCCAAGGCAGGGTTAATTGCCATGAGGACAGCACTTCCCCAGCACCTTTCCTTTCTCTGTTAGAAGGGCCCCCCCTCCTCATGTCCTCCTCCCCTCACTGCATGTGTTGTGTTAATCTAATTTGTTCACTTCAGTAGCTAAACAAATAACTGCAGACCTGGTGCTTATTCAGATGCATGGCAAAAGGGGGCAGCTCTCCAAAACGGTATTTACTTGGTTATCTGATGATACACAAGTTGTGTAAGAAAGGACAAGGCCTGGGAAGGGAGCAGACAGAGAGGAAGGTGAGATAAAAGAGAAGGGACTCCCTAAGTGCTGACTGATTTTTGACTGTGTCCTGCTGCAGTTGGGCAGATTGGTCTGAGCAAAATTGGTCATTGGAGCATAATGTGGAAAGGCTGTAGAGGAAATCTGCTTCCAAGGATTTCCACCAAAGTCCCATCAGTGATTGGCAAAACCATTGGGTCCCAGAACAAGATCTTATAACAATATCTGCTCCAGGCAAGACCTGGGCTTCTGAACAACTTTGCAAGATGTCTGACCCAATGAGGTGTTTGACCTTTTCAGTTGATTTCCTGACTTAGTAAATCCACTTGTTTTGTTGAATCTGTTTCCCTCTTTGTATGTGATTTTTGAGTTCTCAGAAATCTTCAGGGATGCTCAGTCTTTCACAGCTAGGTGATTTGGTTGGCCTAAAATTTGAGAATTGCCAATGAAAGGAAAAGGGATTTTCTTCCCATAAAGTGTACTTTACCTTGATTTCCAGAGAACATACACTCTTAGATTTAGCTCAAAAAATCAGAAGTAAGCTGTTAGGGCCCAGTGTACACATGGTCCAGTCCGTGCCATCTGCCTTCCCCTTTTGTGCATCTTTTCTAAAGCATTAATGTTGCCTTTTGGATAGAGCAGATTCCTCCCGGGAAGCATGGCAGAGAGAGTACATGGGGGGAGTGCTGGGCATGGAATGGGGCACCTATATGCAAAAGTTGTCTTGCAAGCTGCTGAGCACCTTGAGCATCTGTCACCAGTGTGGAGTGTGTAGGTAGCTCCTCATCTCTCACAGTCACTTCTTTGTATTTATTTGATACAAGGATTTTCCAAATGAACATTTCCTCATAGATTCGATAGCACCAGTTATGTTTTCAACCACACTGATGAGCCATAATTGTAACCAGTCCATCTTCAGCATTCAAATAACTCTCCCAGTATGTTTGTGCTCCCTGGATGCAGTGCAATCTGAAGGCCAGTGCACAAAACCCTGCGAGTAACCTATGCTACAACCTCAGCCTCCCCCACCAGCATTTTCTGTGCATCTGTTTCTTCTTCTAGCAATGCCTGCTTGGCTGTTATGCTAAGAATGTGCATACACTGGGGTCCCAACAGGTGTTACAGCACTGTGCTACTGTATTGCTAGCAATAAATAACAGATCACTGCTGCAAAATGCTAAATATGCTTTGTTTCCCTTAGCTTCACTGAGCAGAAGGAATACCTATCAGCTCAGGATTGTTCAGATCTGTAAGCAAGGACTTTCTTAATTTTATGTTAATGTGAAGTCCTCTCCAGTTAAAACTGCTGGCTTCTTGGAAACACTGCACATGCAAGCAAGATTCACTGCCTCTCTGAGTACTAGCATGTCCGCACAGTTACACGTCTGCACAGTTACACCAGTCTTACATTTTAACAACAAGATCAAATGTTGCCAGTGTGGAGTGACTCTGTGTCATTTTTGAGGGACATTGTTAACAAGCTGCAAAGCTTTTGGCCTTGCGATGGTTGTTTTATAGTGCTTGTGGGTTTTTTTTTCTTGCCAGAATTAGAGCTGTGCTCTCTAAGACCCTACTTTGGAGCTAACTCTCTTTTCTGGGGGAGGAACACTGAGATGATACTTCACAAGTCACCCCTCCCTTCAACCCCGTTTCATTTTGTATTTTCATACTCACCTCTTCCAGTGTTTCTGCAATTATGACAGATTTTGGGAAGACACAAAAACTTCCTCTTGCAAACCTCCTCCTTCCCTTCCTCCTTTGCAGCATGGGATTCTGCCATCTCTGGCTTCATACAGAGAGTGGTGACCAAAACATCAACATGCTAATCTCAGAGCTCTGGGCCATTTTTCTTAATGTTGCTAAAGAACACAGCCCCAGTGGCTGTGCCCTGAAGCTCTTACAGAGAGGAACTGAATTCTGATACTCTCTTTCC
>NW_009648165.1:85481-85759 GCF_000708025.1 Charadrius vociferus | reverse complement strand
ACTACATGCCCTTGTAAAAAGTCCTTCCCCAGCTCTCCTGTAGGCCCCCTTTAGGTACTGGAAGGCCGCTATAAGGTCTCCCCGGAGCCTTCTCTTCTCCAGGCTGAACAACCCCAGCTCTCTCAGTCTCTCCTCATAGGAGAGGTGCTCCATCCCTCTGATCCTCTTTGTGGCCCTTCTCTGGACCAGCTCCAACAGGTCCATGTCTTTCCTATGTTGGGGGCTCCAGAGCTGGACGCAGTACTCCAGGTGGGGTCTCACCAGAGCAGAGTGGAGGG
>NW_009648165.1:65060-83198 GCF_000708025.1 Charadrius vociferus | reverse complement strand
ATTCCATCCCATCTGCCTCATGCTCAGTATAAAGGCTGAGGGATCAAAGGGTCAGCTCTCTTTTCCTTCAATGGCCGGTGTCCGAGGAGGACTCTGTCTGTTCATCTGCCTTTGATCCCGATCCTGAATGCAGATCTGGAATCCAGTTCCTGTCCGTCACTGAGTCCAGCCTGGGACTGCCCCAGTGCCAGCCGGTGTCGTGATTGTCATCTCGGGAGCTTGATACGGTTTTGTATATATTTCATTATTTTTCTTTCTTATTTTATTATTAATATTTCATTAAAGTAGTTTAGTTCCTTCTAAACTCGTAAGTCTCTTTTTCCTCCTCTGCCCCTTTCTTTGAAGAGGGGTAGAGGAGAGCATCTGTCGGTCCCATCTGGGGTCCTCCAGGTCCCCAGTAACCGATTTGGCCTAAACCACGACACCCCTGCTCCTGATTTCCCTTTAATCCTGACCCATAAGCTCTCAGTCAGCTCTTCATCCATCCCCATGCCAAGCTCCATGCACTCCAGCTGGTCGTTGACATATAAGGCAACACCACCTCCTCATTTCCCTTGCCTGTCTCTCCTGAAGAGCCTGTAACCTTCCATGCCAACACTCCAGTCATAGGAGTCATCCCACCACGTTTCCATGATGCCAGTAAGATCGTAGCCTTGGAGGCGCGCACACGTCTCTAGCTCCTCCTGTTTTTTCCCCATGCTATGTGCATTTGCATAGAGCCGTGTCTTATTTTATAATTATATTTATTTGAAATTGAATTTTAAAGGTTCAGTCCCTAAAGGCGGTGAGATTTAATTTCTGGTGGATATTAAAACTGTATAAAACTACTCATATATCCCCCCATGAAGAACAGCTGATACTCAGAGAGGAGGAGAGAGAAAGAGATTGACTCTAACCTTCTTGCAAGCTATGCAAAAAACCCCAATAATAATAAATAAAAAAATATTCTTTTCCCTTGAAAGAAATAAAGCTGATGTTACATGAAGCATAAATGTTTGCTGTGTAGATTATAAACAGGTATTCAACCATATAATTTAAAGTAGTGCCATTGATTTCAGTGCCGTGACACTCCCTTGTGCTGGTAAAAGGTCTGGCATGGAACAGCTCAAGCTGTTAGCGTCTGAATGCGCAGGCTAAGGGACAACCATGAAAACTGGGGCCTCACTGTACTTTGTTCAGTGGAATCAAGGACCACATTTCTATCCAGGATCCAGATTCTGATGCCTGTATTTTTAGTGCATCTTCTTTATCAAAGAAGTACTGAAACAAAAGGATGCAGATAAAACTGTATTGTGTTAGCCTGCATGGATATGACAGTAAAGCCTGAGGATTTACATAGAGCCACAGAGACAAAATAGGCAAGAACATGAAAGACTGGGTACCATATACAGCTGGAGAATGAGGACACAGATAGATCAGTAGTGGTATTCATTTGATCTACCTTTAGGTCCATAGACTTCCACTTCTCAACTCCCTTCATAGATAATGGAGAGGTAGGAAAGACAGGTGGTGAGTTTTAGGGTAAGACTCACATTGGCCTTGAGCAGATACTTGTGTTTAGTTGGATGAATTGCACTCTAGACTGGTGGAGCTCTTGGTCCAATCCCCAATGGCTGTGAAGAGCACCATGAATGAGACCTGCACAGGCTGTACATGCTCATTGCTGACAGTTAATTACATTGGCTTATATAGTCAGTGACCTGTTCAGTGTTTCAGTGGAAGAGAGAAGAAAGGAGCTCAGGTCTCCTGAATTTGAGTCTGGTATTTATTCTTCACCCACTTCAACAATGGGGATAATATTTTTTCTGATTTGGAGCAGGAAAAAATTCTTCACAGAAAGGGTTGCCAAGCATTGGAACAAGCTGCCCAGGCAAGTGGTTGTGCCACTGTCTCTGGAGGTATTTAAAAGACATGTAGATGTGGCGCTTAGGGCCGTGGTTTAGTGGTGGACTTGGCAGTGCTAGGTTAAGGGTTGAACTTTATGATCCTAAAGGTCTTTTCCAACCTAAGTAATTCTGTGATGTAACATTTATCCTATACAGATGCATAGCTTTGGCTTTTTTTCCCCATTTCTGTTGCTTTCCACCTAAATTAAGGAGGTTTAATTTGCGGGCAGGCATTGAGAAAGTAATAGAAAAAGAACAGTGGCCTCAGCAGCCAGGTACCCCATTAGTGTAAGGGCTGAAACATCTCCACTGGCCCTACTGGGCCAGGGTGCCATGAATGTGACTTGGAAAGGTTGGATTCCTAGAGGGCTGTGCAGAGGGCTACTCACCTGATCAATAATTCATTAGGTACAATTTGTAAATAACTGGGTGGAAAATATCCTTTCTTGTAATCACTCCAACTAATCTGCTGATCCAGAGAACAGACAGCTTGCCAGGGTATGTTATGTCACATTCCTCACGTGTAGGAGGAAGAGGTCAGGTTTCTTTTTCAAGTCTCACCTCAGAGACTTTAGACGGGTTTTGGTCCAGGAGTTGTTGCCTGAGCCATTCATTTGTCTCCAGCCGCAGCCTGATCTCCTTGACAAACTGCTCCCAAATCACTGTCCTAAGTATCATGCATCTTTTTTTATATCTCAGCTCTTAACTCTTGTATAGAGCCCTGTAGATGCATCATATTCAACCCAATACAACCATAGGTGAGGTATTAACAGGTAGAAATTTCAAATATGGTGAAGGAACAGTCTGTTTAGTGTAGAGGATGAGAGTGTACCCTGCCACCAATCCACTCTATGGCCATAGTCATATCTCTTAGCTCGTTTCACCTTTCTCTTGCCTCATGTATTTCAGCTATATGTTCTTGGAAATAGTATGAGTTCCTTCCTCCTCCACATATGTATGCATTTTCTGTTTAAAATGTCAATATTCTGCAGAAACCCATCTGTTTTCAGACCAGTCTTGAAGGATTTCATTACTGTAGGATAAAACAGAGGGGGAAAAAAGGAACCTTTCAACTCTCCAGCCAACAAGCCTCTAGTAGGAAGGTAAGGATGGGGATTTTGTAGCTCAGTGTTAAAGATAAATGCTCAGCTTTTGGCCATTAAGGTGATAGTCCCAAATTAGATCAGGGGAGAGCAGTAGGATCTCCTGGGGAAGATGTATTTCCTAACATTTATGTGGTTACTTTTTGCCACAAAAGATCTATAACAGAGCACAACCCAGGTTTTTGGCATGTCAGTACTTCTAGCCCACCACTGTTACTTCTTGCCCTGCCTTATAAGGAGGAAGATGATTTAAATTTTTGTGTGGTAGTGTCTTTATAATGTGACATGGCCACAAACAGCAGACTGTGACTTCTTTCATCCCTTCCAAGTCCCCTGGGAGAGCTGGTTTCCTCCTCCATCGCTGAAGTCAGACTGGGAGATGCAAGGCAGTGTGAAATCACAGAATGGTCAGGGTTGGAAGGGACCTCTGGAGATCATCTAGTCCAAGCCCCCTGCCAGAGCAGGGTCACCTACAACAGGTTGCACAGGATGTCATCCAGGTGGGTTTTGAATGTCTCCAGAGTGGGAGACTCCACCACCTCTCTGGGCAGCCTGTTCCATCCCATCCCCCTGGCACCCTCCCTTTAAGTATTTATAAGCATTAACAAGATCCCCCCTTCAGTCTTCTTTTCTCTAGACTAAAGAGACCCAAGTCCCTCAGCCTTTCCTCATAAGAAAGATGCTCTAGTCCCCTCATCATCTTTGTAGCCCTTTGCTGGATCCTCTCCAGCAGCTCCCTGTCCTTCTTGAACTGGGGAGCCCAGAACTGGACGCAGTATTCCAGATGTGGCCTCACCAGGGCAGAGTAGAGGGGAAGGATGACCTCCCTCGACCTGCTGGCCACACTCTTCTGGATGCACCCCAGGATGCCATTGGCCTTCTAGGCCACAAGGGCACATTGCTGTCTCATGGTCATCCTGTTGTCCACCAGGACTCCCAGGTCCCTTTCCACAGAGCTGCTCTCCAGGAGGTCAGCCCCTAACCTGTACCGATGCATGGGGTTATTCCTCCCCAGATTCAGTACCTTACACTTGTCAAAGATTCCCTCCATGAGCACAGTGAGCTCTCAAGCTGGCTGGAGTAGCTTCATCTGCACCACGGTGAGGATCAGGGATCCTCTACTGGTAGTGTTGTCCACAGAAATTTGTAGCACAAATCAAGCTTTTTCCACTTGCAGTATATGAGTTCCCCACTCGAGTTTCATGGATGGGTTTTATTTAAACGTCTAAAGGGCAGATGTTTAAATCTGAGCTGATTGTCTCCACACCTTCTGTTAGTCAATGGGGGGAGTGAATGGCCTGTATGTACTTAAAATAATTATCTTAAATGCTTCGGTCCAATAACAATTCATTCAAAATGAATTGTCTGTAATGGGATGACTATCTCAAATTCAGATGGCAAAGGTTTAGATGTCTACAGCAAAGTATCTCAAAGGGGTCTGATGCTTGTATTTAGGAAAAGAAGTGATTTTTGCTTTTTGGTTAAGTATGAAGTGGAAAGTGTAAAATGTATTTTTCATGAAATCTGCTCTGTATTGTCAGAATTTGGCATTATGTAATCCATCCTCGCTTGATGGTATGAGCTGGTAAAATAGCATGTGTTCCTGCATGACAGTGTGGAGGAAGGGACCTGCTCAGAATGCAGCTTCCTCGGTGATCCATTTAGCAAGGCTGTGACAACACCTTAAGTGCCAAGGATGGATAGCAATCTGATATAAGGGACTGTCATATCCCACAGTGGACCCTACAGGGGACTTGGGTGTAGGCCGCGGAGTAACTCACCCAGCAACTGACACTTGCAGTACCTTGAATCAGTGGTATAAAAGAGGTCAGACTAGGCAGTTAACTGTATGTATATTTCCTTAAAAGAAATGTTTAGAGGTGTGGCTTTTGCATATCGACATCTGTATACAAGTCCATCTGACTTGAGCATTCTGTGACATATTTTGTTACATTTGTGCAAAAAAATGTTTCTTTTTTTCTTTCTTTTTTTTTTTCTTTTCCAAAAGCAGAGAAGTAAGCACAGTGCAAGTAAAGTTCACATATATTTTAAGTGACCCCTTTTGAGATCAAAACTGCACAAAGAACTTCCTGGAAGCTATTGGGAGATACAGCAATGACTTGAAAGAACTTGCAGTCCAGGCGCTGCAGCTTTGTTGTGTCCTTACAGGGAATACTGTTTTCCTCCATTAGCGCAGCTCCTGAATTGTACTTTGAAATGTACTTTGGCCTTGCTTCGTGGAAGTTGGTGCCGTTGCACTGATTCACACAGTCTAATGATCCGGTCTACTGGCTGTGATGAAAATGACTCCTTATGGGCCTGATCCAAAGCTCCTGAAGATGGAGGGAGTCTCTCCATTGGCTTCAGTGGGCTTTGCATCAGGCGCTCGTTAAGGTGCAGCTCGTGATAAGCAAAGCTGGAAATACCCAGCCAGGATCAGCTCTCACTTAATGTGAACAGGATGATGTGCAGGATGGGAGGTCGGGACGAGGGCTGAGGTTCATGCCCTCGGTTACTAACGCTGATGATCTGGTGTCCCTTTCTGCTGTCACAGCAAACTCTTCAACAAGGTGTCTCCTCTCAGAGGGAGTAACCTCCCCCAGGTCAAGGAAAAAACGCTGGAGGGAGGGTGGAGAGGCAAGACTCATGTTCATAATCTCTAGACAGAGAAATGCATTTCTGTTTAACACAAAGTGAACAATTAAAGCATTGGAGTCAGCTGGAAATGTTGCTTGCAGTGGTTCCTGGTCGCTGGCCAGTTGGTTGATTACTAATAGCCAGCATGGCGTGCTGTTTACCACGCACAAGGCTCTCTCCCTCGCAGAGAAAGGGCCGAGGAGGGCCAGGGAACAAACCCAGCTCCCCATACCAAAGATCTGCATAACAATCATCCAGAGATATATGGAAGTGCCAAAATTGCACATGCAGATACAATCCCAGGGAGCAGGCCTGGGGAGTGGAGGAAGCTATACAGAGCAGCCACCTTCTCCGCCCCACTGTCTGCTACACGGCAGACCTTGCCTGGTGAATTTTAAAGCATCTGCTGCCTTTGGAGAGGGAGACGTGAGGGGATTATTTTCCCCCATTTTCATTTGCTTTTTGGTTTCTCTTGAAGGCACTGAAAAAGGTTTGCATTGATACTCACTGTCGAGGAGTTCCCAGTGAATTTCCCCCATGGCATGAGCCAGCGTGTGAGGTGACTTTACATACCTGCCTGTTAGCACAATGCAGGGCATCTCTTTGGTGGCTGGGGATAAATCAAGAATAAGGAGCCCAGTCTTTTCCTGCGTAGTTATCAGAAAAAAGATGGGGGTCAAAATACTTATATTTGCAGAGGCATTGGGTGATACAGAGGACACTTTTCATTCTGGGAATTACTGACTTAAATTCTGCTATCAGGGAGTCAAAATAATAATCAAAATGATCCATTCTGTCTTGAAGCACAACAACCAGGACCCATAGCTTGTGGACATTAGAGGTTTAAGATCATATGATAGTTTCTGTGCAAGGCTCTTAAGATCATTCTTTATCAGATTTTCTTTGTTCAGTTTTGCATCCTTACTGATCTATCCCTTCTCTTTTCAGTCACCCATGTCCTCCCCAGTCTGGTCAGATCTCACTGGAAATAGTTGTCAGTCTTTTAACAGACTTAATTACAAATCTTTAAGAAATCCACCCAAAGTGAGATGATCATGGCCTTAAGCTATCTTGCATGCATTTCATTCCACCTCCTATTACAGAGAGAATTGCAAGGGTCTTTAGATACTTTTAGGATGAGCATCACTACTGATTCAGGCATGCAATTAACATGGGATATTTAGAGGTATTTAATTGCATCTTTGGAGAACTGTTTATGTGTATCCTATATACTCACAGCTAGAGTTAGATTCACCAGTTCCAGCCAACCTGCTCGTCCCCTCTGAGTTGTCTTCATGTGCCTTGGCAAGGTAAGGCATCCAGCATCTGAGATAATTCAGGTGAATGGAAACTGCAAGTGTGATTCACCCCCCGGAGATGGAAGAGTCAGGACCTTCCCAAGGATTCTTGTGCACTGGTAAATTATGGGCACAGGCTTGAGCACTGACAAGTAGGTGATCCTGCTTTAGCAGAGGGGTTGGACAAGATGACCTCCAGGGGTCCCTTCCAACCTCAACCATTCTGTGATTATGTGGCAAGGGTCTGTCCATACTATTTTGCTATTAGCACACTCCCTGCCATGTTTTGGGCCCATGTTAATTAACACTCTGCCACGGCCCCGAGGTACAGTCTAGGGGATAGCACAGACTGTTTCAGGCAAGCGGGACTCAGCCCACCCAGTTTTGGGGAGAATGTAGAGAATTTAACTGCACATGTGCAAGGCTTTCATGCCCACAGGGTCAAAGAACAAACCATGGCCTGGATTAGTTTATTAGCATAGATATATGGGAGCCCAGAAAAGTAGGTTTGAATGGTTTCTGATGGCTCATTTGTTCCTAAAGCCAAGAATTCAGATTGCAAAGAGGTACAGGTGGGGGCACAGCCTTGTGGTCAGGAGCATGAAGTCACAGAATGTGGCCCTTGACTTGCACGTGGGCTATGTCACCTTGATGGGTGTAGAGAAAGTACAGCTCAAGACAGACAGTTTTTACCATTGTTAAAGCCCATTTCAGGGGATGTGGGGAAAAAGAAATTGTCCTGTAACATACCTTGCAAGGGCAGTGGGAAGCTGGAGACCTCCCACATGCCTCTGCAAAGGGGAGGCTTATTGGGCGCTGTTTATCTACTGTGTGCCCTTCTCTCTCTCTTTCTGAGACAAACGTATGTGCATTTACATGCTCTGCTTTCCTGCATCCTCCTCACAGCCCCTGCCCTCTCTCACACCGACACACTATAAAAATCTGCCTCAGATCCAGTTAGTAAAAGGTGACTTTTTCCTGCCATCTGGGTGTTAGGTGGCACAGATTCTCTTGGCCTGCCTATACACACTCGTGGGTGCGTAACACCCTCCTCTTCCTCCTTCCTCCTTCTCTCCCCCTCAGACGAGCTGGCAGCAAAACCAAAAGGAAAATCTTCAAAACTACAATGTCAGCTGCCTGTGTCAGTGTGGGTTGAGAGGACGGATCACAGTGCAGTCATCTCCCAGTAGGCAAAGGGGACTGTATTTCAATAAAATTGCATACTACAGAAGACAGTGTAAGAGATTGCTTTGGGGAGCTCTCTGCTGAGTTGCTTTGGGGATGCTGAGCCCTTGACTTGCTCGGGAAGTGTTTGATGTCACCTGCTCTAAAACTCTCATGTTCTCCATATCCTTTTCATTTCAATACCAATGTCCGTTCTTTGCTTCACAGTGTGGTTTTGTTTTCTCCCAGTTTGAACGAAAGGCTGTTGATTAATAGATCTGGAAATGTTGGCTGTGGGCTTACTCTCAGGGAAGGGCAATGCTATCTTTCCTCTGTGTAGCCCCTGTACACACCTTGCTCCTGACCTGCTTGGGTCTCACTTACAAATCGTGACCTGTCTTGAGTGGATCACTGAACCTTTCTGCCTTTCTTTAATCTTTTGCTTCTCTTCTGATTAAATCCAGTAGAAATATTCTAACTTAGGAAAACAATCTGTGAAAAATATAAGGTTTCAATGAAAACAGCATTTATGTGTTCATTTCACTTTTCTTGAACATTATGTATATTTTTTTCCTGTGAAAAGATAATGTTGAAACATTTTTTGCAACTGACTGTTCAGTATAGATTACATCTTTTTGTTCGGAAGAGAAGTAGAAATTTTCCTTAGACATTTCTGCATTTAAACATTTCTGAATTGCGTATTTCCACAAGACATGAGTTGTTGTTGCTTCTTTTTTTTTTTTTGGCTTCAAGAGAAGGGGCATCTGTAGAATTTCCTGTGGTTTTTTAATCCTTGTACCCCTCATGAAAGGTTGCTTCCACCAGGAACTTAGCTGGACTGATCATTGTTCTAAATCCCAGCTCAGAGCAGTGCAAAGGATAGGAGCTGCCTTCCAGATGGCTGCTGCTATTGCTTATTGGAGGGGGTCAGTGTGGTTCCCAGAGCTATTGCTGTTAACACCTCCAGGTAGCTCAGAAAATACCAGGACTATGCAGTCTGCTGAAATGTAAGTCTCCTCTAGGCATAAGATAGTCCCTCTTGGGGTTGCTATAAGCTCAGACTGATGTCATGGAAAAGCCATCCTGCCATACTTTTCAAGCAGATGAAGAGATCCTTTTCACCTAGTGACTCTCTTGGAATTTAGAGCTGGGAGAAGAAGGTTGGATTAAGGAACACAATGAGAGAGGAGCTAGTCAACATTTCATATGCCCACTGTTGACATGAAAGAAGTGGCTTCAAACTCCCTCTTATTCATGAGCTTTCTTTGTGACAAGTCAATTAGCCTCCCCATGGCTCCATTCCCAGTCTATATGATGAGGACATAGCACACACAGTGGAGCAGTGAAGTAAAAGTGCACAAATGCTGGTGAGACATGCCGTGGGAAAGGGGATGGATGCGTTGCTAAGAGTGGGTAAAACAGGGGTGAGTGGCAAAGAAATCCCCCTCCAAACAGAAGCAGCAACCTGCTGCTTTGGCGTTTATGTGGCTCTGGAAGTGCATCATGTGCCCAATCCATGGGAGGGCAAGGCCTGGATCAGGAGGCTCTGAACTGGGTCATTTTAACACTTCCTGACAGAGGAACATTCATTTAATGCAGAGAGGGAACAGCTGAGCAGCTGCATTCAGAAACACCGTAACCTATTATGGGGCTTGGGCCACCATTGATCAATACAACAAAGTCAATAATAGCTTTTGATAACATATTAGGTTGATTGTCAGATTCATGTGTACTGGAAGTTTTTACAAATAAGTCAGGCATACGACTTGAAGGAAAGAGAATATGAGTCAAAACTCCATGTGGAAGGATGATTTTTTCCCCCCTCAGGGTTGTGTTTAAAGAACTGCACAGCTTTTTAAGGAGGAAAAAACCCCACACCTTTCCATATAGAGAATGAAATGCAAATAAAATCCATTAAATTTGGTTTTCCAGTTAAGGAGAATGAGGATTATCTGAGGGTTAAACTTGTAGTGACCAAAGCTTCAAAATATATCTATTTTTTTTCCCCTGAAACTTACATCTCTGTAAATCAGCCGATTCTATTAGTATCTGAAATTCTGCTTGAGATACAAGAGATACAACAAAGAGATTCAAACCCAAAATACTTTAGGCATTCCACATAACATCAAAGAAATCTTGTAACTTTGACATGAATTTATGTTGAACTTCCAGAAAACATGAGGACTGTTATATAAATAATAATCCAATTAAAACACTAAAATATGTTTTAAAAGAAGAAATATAGAACCCTATTTAGATCCATCAAATAAATTTCTATCTCTTACTTTTAAAACAGTGAAATTAGAATATTTGGACTGAAAAAATATTGTTAAAATGCTAAATATATAAATACTTTTCTTGGCTTGAGGTAAAACAGGACCAATTTTGTTCAGTAACTTGCTTCTTAGCTGGGCCTCTTCTAACTACTGAAATTGGCAGCATATTTTGCAGACAATGTTCACTCTCAGAGTGATAACACCTGTTTATAGTTGATGCCCAGGCATGGTATGCAGAGAGGACCTTGCTTATACTTATTGCTATAACAACCAAGGCCAGCTAACTTTATTTGCCCTGTTGGAGGGTCGGAAGCAGAAAAGCTTAGAGGGGTCCCACCTGTGGGGAGGAGCGGACAGGACAGGTGACCCAAAACTGACCAACAGGGTATTCCATCCCATCTGCCTCATGCTCAGTATAAAAGCTGAGAGATCAAAGGGTCATCCTCTTTCTTCAATGGTCAGCATCTGAGGAGGAATCTGTCTGTTTGTCTGCCTTTGATCCCGATCCGTGCATTCCTGAATCCAGATATGGAATCCAGTTCCCATCTGTTGCTAAATCCAGTCTGGAACTTCCCCCATGCCTGTCAGTGACATGATTGTCATCCTGGGAGCTTGATACTGGGTTTGTATATATTATGTGTCCGAGGAGGCCTCGGTCTGTTCATGTGCCTTTGATCCCGATCCTGAATGCAGATCTGGAATCCAGTTCCCATCCGTCACTGAGTCCAGCCTGGGACTTCTCCAGTGCCAGCCGGTGATGCGATTGTCATCCTGGGAGCTTGATACGGTTTTGTATATATTTCATTATTTCTTTTTTATTTTATTAGTAATATTTCATTAAAGTAGTTTAGTTCCTTCTAAACTCCTAAGTCTCTTTTTCCCTCCTCTGCCTCTCTCTTTGAAGAGGGGTAGAGGGGAATATCTGTCTCTTGCCTAATGGCCGGTTCGGCCTAAACTACGACAATACTTTAGTTATTACAGATATTATACTGACAGGAGAAAATGGAAGTACCAAGATGAAAACACAGAACTGCTTGAATTTAATCATCTCCTCTATCTTTTTTAATCCAGCATATCCCAAAATACTTCCTGAGAGTTAAGCGACACCGGTACAGAGCCAGTGAATTAAAGAGAAAGGGAAATTAAAAGGTATAAGGAAAAGAAAGAAAAAAAGCTATACCAGAAACAAATCAGAGGAGACAAGAAAAAAGGGAGGTTTTTCCTGATGTCAGGAAATACAGAATATAGAAACAAGGTCTGAACATAGTAGTGGCAATACTGTTTTGGAAACACATACAAAAAGTCTCTCCTGGATGAAACTAGAGTGATAAGAGCAAACAGAGGCAAGTTGGATTTGTATGATTGGTGGAGAAATGCACACAGCAGCATTTTGATTTTTAGTTCTTATTTTTTAATAAGCAGTGGAGCTCAGCAAAATCAAATCTCTCCATTAGAAGAGAAAGGCTCTTGAATGAACAAAGAGGTGAGCAGACCTGTTGGAGAATTGGTGAGGCTGCGCGTAAAAGTTCAGCCTCAAAGGAATGTGTAAGAAGAGTTACTTGTGTCCTTATCTGAGTCTCCTCTGAGATGTTAGTGCATCCGATGCATTTTAAAATTTGATGGATATCTGTGGGCCTTATTTTCTTTGTTCTGCTGGCGCTTTGCCCTTTTGCTTTCCTTAGATCACCGATTAGAATCAGTTTTGTGTAACACTACTAGGGCAGAGTGCATTGGCTACCTTGCTAGTCGATGACCCATCGAGAGTGGAAAAAGGACAATTACATGGACAAGAATTTTTCAAGAGATGCTGGATGAATAGGCTTATCATAATTTATGAACTTTCAATGAGCCTTGAAAACTTCCTGCTCCAGTACTGTAACCAGTCTTTCAGCATGTAATCCGCTAGATTCATGCATTTTGGTATGATCTGATGGGCATGGAGCTTGAATGTCATCCCAGAGAAAAATGACATGCTCTCCCTATATGCCAAAGGTATTTTTAGACAAGGACCTAAGCTTGTTTGGAGTAATATTATCAAGCTGTCCACTCTTCATTCATTCTTATAACAGAGAATGGTTTTCACCAGTACACATCAGCAATGCCTGACTTTACTGATGGATTTTGTAACTTTTTACATGCAAACCTTCTGAAATATTCAATAACAAAAACCTGGGAAGTTTCGAAACTGCTGACTGCAGACACGAGAGTACAGCCAGGGGAAAGATCACTCTGTAATTGCCATGTTTTTTATATACTTTCCCCAAACATCTGTTACAGGTCACTGTCAGAAACAGGTTATTTTGTTACAGACTTTTAGTCTGATCCAGGATGACAGTTTTTACATTCTGATTAATAGCATTAATCACACATCATGCACACAACTCATAAATCCTCTTACCTGTTCTTCAGCTCTTACCTACCAGAACCACAAGAGTGGAGACACAACAAAGAAAATTCTCCTTTCACTTGCAGTGGGTATCTTCAAATCCAACCCAGTCTACCAGGTTTATCATTCATTCTCCTTCAAGCCTAGCCCTATCTGTTGTGATTCCCCCTCTCTGATTCAGAGAGTTTTGCTGAAAGGATAGCTGGTTGAATCCTAGAGTGAGGACCAAGATGGTTGTCATTCCATTCACAGAGGAGTACAGAAAGGCTTGCATAGCATCACAGCACATAGTGCTTTCATTCCCATGTTGTCATCATAGCACTATTCAACAGATGATAGTTTCTTTTTTTTAAAAGAAAACAGAGAAATATATATTTTTCAGCATGACAAACACATGTACTGAAGATAGGAAAAAGAACACATTCATAACCTTACAATGCTTATGAGGATACAACATGTATTTTCATACTGGAATAAAAGTTAAGTTTTCATCCAGGGCTTGTTGGTGAATCTCTATCTGGATGTTTTGAAGTGCGTGTCTTGTGGGCATAAAACTGTGTTCTGTAAAATTGGTGATGCAAAGTGGTTTAGTGCATTTTTGTCTCTTGTGACTCAAACAAAATTGTTCTCTACATTTGATGTACATGCATGAACATGAAGCCAAATCCTTCCTGTGTTAGCCTTTCAAAATGATTAACGGGAATAGCCTAGGTTCCACACTGTGCTGTAAAACAAGACCTGAGTTTATTTTGTTTGTTTTAGTTGCAATTCTTTTCTATCTAATATTTTAGTAGAAAAAAGGAATATGGTTTTCTTCATTATGTTGTTGAGTTTGACTGGTATATGTTCATATGCCCTTTCTTCTTTTCTCCAAGTTCTATAACCATCTACATGCAGAATGGCTTTTTTAGAGCATTTTTCATGTATTTAGCATGACCGAGTCTCTGCTTAAGGTCCCCAACTACTAGCCTACAGGCAAGAATGAGAGGGAGAGAGAGAGTCCTTTGTGGTAACTAACTCTCTGTATAATGAGCCCCTTGAAAATTCTCCTTGCATACTTACCGTCACCCCTGCAGTTACTTAAATGGGCATTATTGGTCACTGGGTCCCAAGTTCTTTTGTGTCAGGGGGGTGGTTTCCAGGCTGGGTTGTTGATTTTCTTTATGTTCTGTTCCTTTTTTTTTTTTTCCTGTCCAGTTCATCTTCTTAGGAAATCTTTCTCGCAGTGTCTGTTAGTCTTCCTTTCTGCCTTGTCCCCAGCTGTAACCTTTGAACTTGTTGAACAGTTTCAATTAAATGTGTAGTTTTGACCAGCTTTGTGAAACCAGGCTCCTGAGTAGATGAATGGTGTTTCTTTGACTACCCCACATTGTGAAAGGGATGCCTTAGTAGACTGTGGAGAATGCCCACTGTTGCTCACACTTGAAACAAGATTTCACAAGAAGTCAAAGTGCATTGCTTCCCTTGCAGACAGAATTTAGACCATGATGGCTTTAAGAGGTGCTGAATTTATTCCCTCCTCTAGTCAGAGGTGAGCTTTACCAGGGCAGAAATCACACTGCAAATACCAAGTTCCCATCTAATTAGGGTATGTTTCTGGATCTGCCAGTCCCAACTTTTATCAGTCACCTCCTCCTGCTCCAATGTGCTGTGGAGGATCACTTCTCTCTCTCTCTTTCTTCTTTAAAGGAAAAATATTATTAGGCTTTGAGGGCCTAAAACTGTTGCTGCCTGCACATTGCTAAAAATAATATAAATCAGTGCTGAAGGAACACTTGTATTTTGTCTGCATAAGGAAGTTTAGCAGCAAAAGAAAAGGGGAAAACTCATCAGTGCATAGATCTCAAAAACTAGGATGCTGTTTCTGCAGCCTCTCAGAAAGTTCAGAAAGCCATTAAAAACTTTTTTTTTAGTTTTCTTTCCTTTGGCTTTTTCTCTCTGGTAAATTATTCTGCCTTAACACAGCTCTCATTCACACTTTCCACCAGGCTTGTAATATTGCAAATAAGACCACCTCATTGTGACTGCTCCTCTAGAAATAGGTATGAGGCAATTGTAGGAACAAAGCTTACAATCTTAGGTATAGACAGCAATGGTACACCAGCCAGCCATAGGTGTGGGAGGGATAAGTTGTGGCTATTGGCTTGTAAAGAGGAATACCAGGGAGGCATGCTGAG
Source organism: Charadrius vociferus (assembly GCF_000708025.1). Taxonomy (NCBI): domain Eukaryota; kingdom Metazoa; phylum Chordata; class Aves; order Charadriiformes; family Charadriidae; genus Charadrius; species Charadrius vociferus. The sequence continues at coordinate 68,271 of NW_009648165.1, read as the reverse complement.
GAGTGGTGGAGAGGCAGAAGGAAGTCAGCCAGCATCACCAGGACATGAAGAGTTAAACAGAGGTCCATTTGTTTCAGACTTGACCTCTTCAACCTTCTGCATTTTATCCATAGCTGATATGGCCATTGAAATTTACCTGGAAGAGCTGAAAGACTCTTCCAGGCATCTTCTTTATAGAATCATTTGTAAGCACAAATTTAAAAATTTCACGCTGTTAATGATTCCCTTGATGAGCTGCTTGCTGAGGTGGCAGAGGATATTTAATGAATTAGAAATATCCTTCTGTCCAACTCCATCCTCATCCTCAGATGAAATTCTTGGCATTCAGGATCAAATTGGACCCATGATCAGGGTCTATTAGAGCCAACTATTGAACCAAGTTCTCCACTGCTGCCATACCAACCGAATCAAAGGAATGAATATGTTTACCATGTACATGTCCATCTAGCCATTAAAGCACAGAAGGTGCTCTCTCACATGCAAGCTGGAGATGCAGAAACAGTGATACTGAAAAGCTAAACAGTCCCTGAAGGTCAGATAACCAAAAAATGGAAAGAGCAAGAACAATACTTGGGTTGTCCCAACTCCCTGCCCTGTGTCTTAACTACAAGACAGATTTACTGATTTGATTTAGAGAGCAAAGCCACTCACAGAGCTTCTGAGGGTTGTCTTAACCACACTTCTTGAATATCTTTTCTCATGGCTCCTTGAACGTCCCCCCTTTGTCTTCTTTTTATTCAAACGCACAGACTGTAAATCTGTTTAAGTAATATGATAATGACCAATGGAATGTTTATGATGTCACTAAAATGAGCTGTATATAACCAACCTAGTGTGTTAGTGGGAGCAGGCAAGACATGGAGATGGGAGAAAAGAGAGGGAGGAAAAGTGCTTGGAGTTAAATACAGATGTTTATTAGCTACCTGCTCAGAGGTGCTACTTGAAAGACAGCTGATCTGTTTCCTTGCAGTTCTGCTGCCCCTTCACCTTCTGTTGCTGATGTATTAGAAGTCTAATTTTGATAGCAGAAGTATTTTGCCCTCCTCCCCCTCCTTTAGAGACCTATACTGTCTGATCTGTTTCACTGACATAGCACAATGGAGATGCTGCTAAGAGATGTTAAAGTCAGGTATTATCAGCTCAGTAGCATAATATTATTTCCATCTCTTCCTCAATAGATTGTCCATGTAGTGACATGCTGCCAAAGTGAAATGAATGAATGAACCTGGAGACATTCAGTGCACACTGAGCACAGGAAATGAAATAAATAAAGGGGAGGGAGATCCAAAGTCAAGTAGGAACAGGGACATGGGATTTGAGAGGGTTGCGTTCTCTCTTCTGCTGGAGATTGACCTAGTGATGGCATGGGTTTGGGTTTGTACCTGGAGGGCACAGGGCAGGAGTTGAAATTTTTCTTGCATGGTGGAAGAGGTCCTGTTACATGGGTGAATTAATGAGAGAAAAGTAATAGCCCTGCTCCTGCTGTAAACCATCACTTCAAAGATCCTAATTTGGTTCAAGGGAAACAAAACCATACCAAACCCTAGACACAACCCTCCAAGTACTGCAGGATTGAACCAAATAACCAACGTTTAAAAGATGAGATATAATTGAAAGTACTAAGCTGATATGTGACAGATAAAGGTAGTTTTATGCCACAGCTTTTTTTCATTCCTTGAAAAACTCACATAACCCATTTTTCCCTTTTCCCTCATAACCAATTGGGGTTAAAACCCATTTCCTTCCCCGGTGAGACTGTGAAATTTCTTAATGTTTGCCAGACACTTCCATTATCCCCACACACATTATAGGGGACTACTACCTTATACACACGAGCAGGGTCTGACTGCGTAGTGGGATCAGACCCACAGAGAGGGGCAGTTGTTGGTGGAGCACAGACTTATCAGCTCAGCTGAGGAGTGGTCATGATAATTTTGTTATCTGCTCACTGGAAAAATGGTATCATTCTGCTATGGAGACCCCTAAGCAGTTCTCACTTAATCTAAAATTATAAATCTGGCTTCAAGGGGAAGGAAGACTATATGATCACAGTCTGCATTTGTTCTTCAACTTTTGAACTCTGAACTGATTTCAGATAAATTAAGTAGTGGGGGTAAAAAGGCTCAAATATATTCTGCTCTAACATGAATTTTGGAAACAGGTAGAATGGTGGGGAAAAGGCACTACCAGTGCTTTCATTGAGGGAACAGCTAATTGATCTTGTCCTTTATCAGACATCAGAGAATCCAGACACAAGCAAGTCAATGGCAAACAGGCCAAATTAATTTCACAAAGTCTGAAATTACTTGTCCCTGTTTAGGAACTGGGTTAAAATATTGAGGAAGTAGCTTCCACCTGTCTGTCATATCAGTAAACTGAAGTACACTACAGAAAATTAACAGCACTAACAGTCAATATTTTGGTGATGACCAGCACTGTATACAACCGATTTTATGGGAAGCACCTCAAGACTGGATTTGCATATGTACTTGATTATGCATTGTGATGGATTTAGGCTGAAGATTCTCACTTCAAAGCATTTCCAACCTTTCCTCTGCCTGCCCCCCTCTTCATCACTCTTGGTACAACTCCCACAGCCCATTAGAGTAAGTTGTCCCTGGTTCAGATTGCTGCGCTCAGCCAGGATCAATACAAGCCAGTCCCATTTCCCCCTTGTTTTCAGAGTCCAGTCTGTGCACCTGCTGTCCTCGGTCAGAAAAACTCATCTATCTGTAGACCCTAGACTTGCTGCTTCAACTGAAACCTGGTAGGAGTAACTCATTAAATATGCATCTAGTGGACAGTGGGATCAAGTGCACCCTCAGCCAGTTTGCCGATGATACCAAGCTATGTGGTGAGGTACATATGCTGGAGAGAGGGACCTGGACAGGCTGGAGAGGTGGGCACATGCCAACCTCACGAAGTTCAACAAGGCCAAGTGCAGGGTCCTACACCTGGGTCGGGGCAATCCCAAGACCAAATACAGGCTGGGTGGAGAATGGATTGAGAGCAGCCCGGAGGAGAAGGACTTGGGAGTGCTGATCGATGAGAAGCTCAACATGAGCCAGCAATGCACGATCGCAGCCCAGAAGGCCAACCGTATCCTGGGCTGCATCAAAAGAAGTGTGGCCAGCAGGTCAAGGGAGGTGATTCTGCCCCTCTACTCCACTCTCGTGAGACCCCACCTGGAGTACTGCGTCCAGCTCTGGAG
>NW_009648165.1:63835-64900 GCF_000708025.1 Charadrius vociferus | reverse complement strand
GAGAGGTTGTTGAGGGCCCATCCCTGGAGGTGTTCAAGGCCAGGCTGGATGTGGCCTTGGGCAACCTGGTCTAGTGGGCGGTGTCCCTGCCTATGGCAGGGGGGTTGGAACTTGATGATTTTCAAGGTCCCTTCCAACCTAAACCATTCTACGATTCTATGATTCTAGCGGAACCCACATCCAGAGAGGTGCCAATTGGTGCTTCATTCATTGCTTACAGGTCTTGTACTTCATCAGCCAGGCAGGGAAACCAGCAGAGAAAGCAGCCACTTTGATTAAGTCTTCATGAGCTGCTCTTGTAACCCATCGAAAACAAAGTAAGCAAACAATGAAGTGTTCAGTTCCACACACAGACACACACACTTTTGCATCCTGGGTTCCCTTGAGATAATTCAGAATCATGTTTTCATTTTGTCACATATGTAGAACCAGTGAATATCTCAGACTGCTCCCCAGGTCCCATGAGAAGCTTGTCTCTACTTCACTTTTCATTTGATTTTTGGAGATGAAGCAGAGACAAAAGCAAAGCTGCCTGTGCTCTATAGCATGAGTACGATGGTCCTGGGTTGCAAACATCTGAGCTTGTAAGAGGAGCAGCTGGAAAATTTTCTTTTGTCTTATAGTGACCTCCTACAGTTGCTTTTAAATTAAGTGTGCTTAGAAAGTAAAATGAGACTCCTTTTAAACAGGACTCTGCAGATAGCTAGAGGATCCATTAGCAGTCCCATATAGGTGTTTATTCATCTCTTCGTCAGCTCTATTCCTACAGCAGTTCAGGGTTGTTTCTTAGAGCCTAATTTTGACTGCAAAGAAAGAGTTCTACCCAATGACAAATTTTTGAAGATTCAACATGTTTTAACTACCTTTTAGAATAATGCTAATATCTCTCATATTTACTGGCCACTGGAGGAGGGGGGGCAGGGAAGATAAATCCACCCACATGAGAGAGATTGAATGTAGCCCAGTGGCTTACTGTATTTGTCTAGGTGGGAAAGCCTTTTACCTGATCTTTTCTTCATTTGGTGAAGAAGGATTTGAATCTGTGCCTTCAGTCTTCCTAAATGA
>NW_009648165.1:57042-63789 GCF_000708025.1 Charadrius vociferus | reverse complement strand
TTCCCTACAAATGTTTCGTTATTTATTCAAGATGAAACTCTTCCAACAGTAAGGACTGACAGGTTAAGGTACATAGGATGTTAAAGCCTTAGGCAAAATTTTCTGGTTTGTCTGCTATCTAGGCTTGAACCCAGGGATCTCATGTGAGTACCTTAACTGCCTATTCAAGGTCTCTCTGACTGCCATCCATTTATTTTGGAATGAATAAAAGCAAACTAGACATCAGACACCAAATGCAAAAATCCCAGGGGATTTAAAAAGCAAAACAATACCTGACTGATTTTAGACATTTGTGGTTTTTCTTCTCTACATTATTGAGAGGGATAGAAGGAGTAGCTGTTTGCTTTTTAATCAATCCTATTGACCATGACAGAAAATTAAAACTGCTGCTGAATTATGTAACAGACTTTAAAATACATGTGCACATCTTGCCTTATAGAATATACACTGACTTTAATAATTTATATCTCTAGAATTGTTTTTTATTTGTGTTAAACTCTTCAAACTCTGAAAGGGCTTTTTCTTAAATGAAATGGTTAAAACTCTGTTAAATTTTATAGATATTTTCCATAAGGTTAAAGGACAGATTTCAGGGGTTTAAACCTCTTAAATCTATGGAGACTTGCCAATGGGAGCTATTCTTGTGCTACTAGAACTTGTCCTAGAAAAAGAAGGACTAAAATAAGACTCTGTGACTTCGTTCATTTTTGTTGCCTGCTGCATTATTGATGCAGGGATGGGAAATAGTAAGGAAGAATCAAATAGGGATGTATCAATTGGTCCTGGTCTCTGTCTTTCTGTCTAGGAATTTCAGCATCAGTCACATACTTTCAAAGGGTTTCAGAGCTCTTTTCAAGGACACCCTACCACTGGATAATTAAAAAAAAACCCAACAAACTACCACTATTCAGTAATTTAGTAGACTTCTGGAGTGCTTCCAGGAAGCAATTATGTTTCATCTTGCAGACAAAGCAAATACATATTTTCATGCTGACAAAAGCAGTTACAATTGGTGAACTGCTGGTGCCCAAATAAGTACCTCTTTCTCCAGAGCAAGAACTCTTCTAGGGCTTGGGAACCTCAGAGGAGGTAGTGACTATAAATAACTTGCCCTTGGTCCCAGTAAGGTGAGATGTCCGGATAACTGGCTTGGGAAAATTGAGGATCATTACTTGGAGCAATTCTGTACAGAAACAGGAGACATTTCCACATTTCACAGGGCTTGAAGAATTCAAATTCAGTGCAACTCTGAAAGAAAACATCAACAGAGAAACAAATAATAATTTTAAACAAAACAAAACAAAACAAATGAACCCCCTAAAAAATTGCTTCTCCAAAAAGGCTTTGTTGACAAGGTGAGTTGGATGCCTGTAGGCTGGATGAGGGTGGTTTGAAGAAGAGTCTGCTGCCAGTTGTTGATCGTCTGATGGAGTTGATGGGAACATTGGCTGAGCCTCTGCCCTCATTGTGTTCATTAGCATTCACACCATTCACTGGCCACCCCCTTGTACCACAGACATTTTCTGAGCTTGCTAATTTTCATGAAAGCAAGTGGGGTCACTTTCCAACTTTTTTCCTCATCTCAACAAGGCTCATCCCCTAGAGAGCTGAGAATAAAGGCGCTTTCTTGTCATCTGTGCAATTATCAGCTTTGAACACGATGGCAATTTGTTGTTGTTGTTGATTTCCTTTGTTATGCAAATGTACCAGCTCATTCTCTGAGTGCTTTTTTCCCCCCACACAACATAAAAAGGAATATTACACATTTAATTTCATGTTATCATTTGTTTCCCTCTGAGATTTCCTCCAGCCATTTTTTGGTCTTCTTCAGGATAGTGGGAGCTAAGCAGTGGCATTCTGAATTCTGACTTTGTCACTTCTATTTACTTTTTATCATAAAGGGGTATTGTCAATAGGTCTTATGTGGCTCCTATAAAACCCATTTAGGAATTTAAATCTCCACTAAAACACAGAATTTATGCTTCCTTTTATGATTTATGAGTCTAGAAGCCTAAATTCTGCTTTTAATAGTCTACCCATTTATATTCAAAGCAATCAGCTTACATGCCGCCCGAGCCTTAAAGTTGTTAGTGCACAACTAAAGAGAATAAAAGCAGGAGAATGTAGACAGAGGCCTAAGCCAGGAAGTTCAGAATAGAATTCAAATGAGGACTTCTCCAGGGCTTTAATATACCATATCTCTCTGGTTCTTATTATGGTCCACCTTCTGTACGCATCCTATATTTCACCCTTTGGGAAGAAAAGCAATATTTGAATTTAAGAAGGAGGAATCTCTTTTTTTGATTGCGTAACCAAACCTCAACTGGTTCACTCATGAGTCTAAACACTAAGGAAGTCAAACACTTCTCTGACTAAATTATTCAAAACTTACCAGTCTGTACATCTGAGTTGGAAACTGGTCAAAACCAGACTTGTTTATGATTTCTGTTCTTATCCATTTTCAACCAAATTTAATGGTTGTAATAACTAATTTTTTATTTCCTATTGTTTTTTTAAATCAAAGTGAACAATAACACTGATAAGACTTGTCTGTAATAACGCTTAGGATAAATGAAAGAGACTGATGAGTACTTAGGTGTTTTACGTTTTTTTGATTCATTACATTTCTTTCCTCTGAATTTTGAGAAAGAGTAAGTGGAACAGGAAAAAAACTCTTACCTCGTCTGGCCAATTACTGGTAATTTGTACCTATCAGTAACTGCAGATTCATATCTCTTGATTTACATAGTTGGAAGGCTATTTGTTGGATGTCAGTTTAATTTTTCTTCCTTTTGATCTCACTGGAATAAATCTAAAAGTCTTCAGATAAATGAATGACTCTGGAGTCACACTATCATAAAAAAAATCAGAATGTGTATAAGACATGCATAAAACAACCCATACCCCTAAAGGGTTAAAGTATTAACCCAAATTTTTCCTGCAGCCTGACATCTTTTGCTCTGATCCTATCATCATTGCATGCAGAGGCAATCTCACAGATTGTACATCAAAAAATAGGACCCAGAAGTTATCTATTTATTACAGAATACTTTTTGCTGATGAACTCTGTTGCAAATAATTTTATGCTGATGGGTTTTAAAGGAGTTCTCACAGATCATTACTGAGGTTCTGAGGAATGAACATGAGAGAGGATGCATCAGAACATGGCCAGTTTAAAAATATCTTTTACTATGAGTATTAGTACTGTATATTGATGAGCATTGTAGTGTGTATAGCAAGCTTTATCTTCACTATAGATTTAGCAACATTCTATGCTGCAGTTGGAATATGTTTCTTGGTGCAACTGTGGTGTATTCAGTTGTCATACATAATAGTCTGGTCTGTCTCCTAATCTTAAATATGTAGAGTAGAAGCATGCAGCAAGCTAGTCCCCTGAGTTCCCTTCAAACTCTCTGCATTTCAGGCCCTTCTGAGAAACTATTCAAAAACCGCACATGGAACTATTATGTGGACAGTCATGTACCCTTGTGCTATTTACTGCTAATTGCACCATCCTATTTGTGTTTTATTCTTAGGAGTGAGCAGCAAAGTCTATGGGGAAATTAATGTATTGTTTTGTTCATGCCCTTTAATGCCTTTGTTTAAAGCAGGGTTTTTTTTGACTGTCTGCTTCAGAATTCAGAGTTTTTCCTATATCATCCATACAGAACTGCCAGTGCTGTGAATGTGGACCACAAGGGGCTTTGAGGTATTCTCACTCACTACAGGCATAGTAATGGTGCATGAACCAGGTGAAAAGCTGGAGAGACAAATTCAAGGCACAGAGGGAGCACAGTGGCCAGTCTAAATCCTTGAGGGGAGTTCATAATCAGGTTGTCTCATAAAAAGAGGGTAATGGGGAGCCCACCTATAGTTTGGCTAGCAGAGTTTGGCTAGCTAGTATAGTTTGGCTAGCTCAGAGCAGTTCTTGTTTTCAGTGGATTACAAGACTGCAGCTGTGGACAGGCTTCCACCTGAGGCATAGGTGTCTTGGGCCACTCAACCTTTCATTAGCAGTAACAGATGTCAAAGCCTGTCCCCTTCTGGATTTAAAAGGGTTAGAGTTACTACATACAGCCAAATGAGCTGAATGTGTAATTCTGTTGTCTGATGAATGTCTTTCACTGGGATCATGCCAAGGATGACTTTCACCCAAGCGCAATGCTCGAATAGATCCTGACTTACTGCGTCCATTGCTCTGCAAACCCAAGCCAGGCCCTGCCCCACACCTGCAATGGATGGGGCTCACTATCTCCAGAACTCATGAAGGAGTAGATGAGGTCAGGATTCCTCATTTCCAGTCATGTGCTGGTTACCAAAAATAGGTCATAACTGCTACCTTATTTTTAGAAAGAAGATTTTCCTAACAGCATAACCAGGACTTCCCTGGTGAATCCCTGCTTTGGATCTATATACTCACTCTTCCAATTATGAGTGCTATGATAAAATGTCTTCACAAAGGACAAGCCATTTCCACAGCATCAGACAGTATCATTTAGACTCCGGTGCCCTTGCTGACTAGGTTTATAAAAATGACAGCTACAGGTCATCCCAAAATCTTGGATCAGAAGAAGCAGCTGCCTCTGAGAAGGGCCATTTTTTTTAACTTATGTTATGATCAGAGTGATAAACAAATTCTCTTTTTGAAATATTCATGCTATTGGCCCACCTGGGTTATAAAGAACCAGAAGATAAATAATGAGCTAATGATCACAAAATATATCCTCAGTCAGAAGCCAGTATGGATCATATTGATTTCTTACAAAGTCCCAGAAAAATAACTCCCTTAAACTTCTTCCTGCCATGGATAACAAGGCATTTGCAGGAGCAGGGGATTTGACTCAGTGTCTTAGGAGATAGTTGGTACACCTTTGACCCTGGAGATATCAGATTGTAATGAGATATACCCATGAAATCTTCCAGGTAGTCCTTAGTTAGTTCTCACATAGATTTGAGCTGGCCAAGTGCAAGTCATCTGTAGGCTGGGTCATGCAGTTGCATTAGCATGGCACTGAATTTGGCCTTGTATCCCCTAATTTTCAGTATAGCTATTTAGCTTGGAGTAAACTCCTGATCAACCATTGCTACATGGGTTTTGATTCAGAACTGGCATGTAGGCCCTGCCTTAGAATATGGGCATGGAAATCATGTCTGCTGTCAAAGTAGCGCATAGATGTAAGAAAATAAGAAATGCCCATTGAATTAGACCAATTGTTCATCTCTCCCAGTGTTCAGTCTGCAGCAGAAGTAGTAAGAGGTGCTATTCAGGGAAAGCATGCAAAACCAGCCACTTTCTGCAAACTATTCCTTTTGTACTCCCATGCCTCATCCTATTGGTCGCCATTTTACAGACATACTGTCTACGAATGTCTAGTACCTTTATAAACCAGCTGATATTGTCCTTCCACACAACCTCCTGTGGTAGCAAGTTCCAGAGGTTCACCACTTACTGCATAAAGAAACTTTTTCTTTTGTCTGTTTTAAACCAACCTACTGCTACTTTCATTGTTCCTTTACCTCTTTTATTGCATGATGTGTTGAACAACATTTCCACGTTCAGCTCATCCAGTGCTTTTACCTTTTGTAAATCTCAGTGATATCTCACCTCAGATTCCTGAATTGTCTCAATCTTTTAATTTCCCCTCAGGAGACAGCTGCCCCATCACCCTGATCATTATATTTGCCCCTCATTGTACCTTGTGTAACTTCAGTATGTCTGTCTTGAGATGTGGAAGCCAGGAAAACACACAGTGCTCAAGATGTGGGTGCACCATACCTTTTAGGGAGAGGCAAAATGATGTATACTGTTTCATTATCGACACCTTCATGATAGTCCCCAGTATCTCATTGGCTTTTTCAGCTACCACTGCACATTGAGCCAAAGATTTCAGACACATGTCAACACGAAGTCGAGATTTCTTATCTGAACTATAACTGCCAGTTTGGTGTTCATCATTGTGAATCATCAGTGATGGTTTAGGTATTCTTTTTCTTCGTTGCATTAACTTAGGCTTACCCACATCGGAGTTAATTTGACAACCATTTGTACAGTTTTATGAGATCTGTCTGCAATTCCTTGGCAACAGGAAAGCATTTTGACTTTCTAGAAGTGATTATCATATCAACAAAGTTAGATATTCCTCTGCTTATTTCTTCTCCAGGTCATGGGAAAAGACGTTCAATAGAATTGCTTCCAGGACCAATCCCTATTGACTTTTCTCTTGAAAAGCCTCTTCTCTTGAATCTTGCTTCCCTTTTATCCATGTGTTTACTGTCACCCTGCTGGAACTCCAGCAAGTTACTGAGGTATGGTTTCCCTTTGCAGGAGCCATGCTGACTATTTCCCAACAGAAAATATAATTCATGTACTGTATGATTTTATTGTTTATTACAGACTGTCATCTTACTAGGGTTGGAAGTCAGACTCACTAGTCTGTAGTGCCCAAGATTCTCCCTGGAGTCCTATACAATCTGAGTGAGGTCAATCTTGATTAAAAGTTATAGCCTGTCAGTATTGGTTTTGATGGTTAGGTTAGGAATCTCCTCCCATGGACTTTCTTGCACAGTTAGCAGCAGAAGTAGAGTGAGAGACATGAGCTTACATTTGGAGAAAACTGACGTTTCACTCTTCCCCAATTTTTTTGAATGAGTGAAGTAATATACTAGCACTGATTTTATCATTAAAATAGAGTAAAACAAATGTAGCTTTGTGCCATGCAAAAGGCATGGGGGGGGGGGGAGGGCCCC
>NW_009648165.1:52902-57032 GCF_000708025.1 Charadrius vociferus | reverse complement strand
CACAAAAAGCTATCATGCAAAAATTTTTTCCCTTTTTTTTTTTTTTTTTACTTTGTAGAATAAGGGTGTCATTCGTTATTCTGTTTCTGCTTTAGAAATAACATATCTAGGACTTGCAGACTCTTAACACAAAAACCATCTCTGTAATAAGCAGATGTGAAATATGAATGAGTCTTTTCAATTGATTACTAGAGGGATGAAGAGCTAGGACAGTCCAGCAAGACTGAGATGTACCAGTCCCTTGCTAAGTATCTCCTTTTGCTGATTCAAATGTCTATGTAGTCAGGGTTGTTTGAATAGAATCAAATTTACTTGTAAAGAGCCATATAGTGATTCTCTTGCCTTTTTTTTTCCTTTTCCTCTTGTCTTCACATTAATTTCCGCAAAAAAAAGCACATCTGGTTTTGTAATGAGCTAAGCAACTGTTTCTCAATTACACTAAATTTTACTGCTCTTCAGTTGAAATTTAAAGGCATGGCAAGTTTGATAATATCAAAGGTTCTCCTCACAATAAAATCTTCAGTAATTCTTCACCAGTTTCATAAAACTTTCAGTACCAAATTACTCAAGGAATACTTGAGTAAGGAATACTTTCTACCAAATTCTTAGAGTTGTTTCTAGAACATCATAGACCCATGGTGATGAAACCCAGATTGCACACAATAATAAGCTGCTGATTGCTGCATACATGTAAGTTCTGTTTTGTAAGTTTGCTCTTTATGATGCATCTTTGTTAATGTACGCCTTGGAAAGTGTGCTACAACTAGCAAGTGGTTCATGTATCTTTGGACTTAACTAGATCAATAGGAGGATATGGGAGGCCCAAGGAGGAATGCTGAAATAGGAATATTTCCGAATGTTAAAAAAAAAGAAGTGATATTTGTTTTTTCTTTTGGTTTTCCTGTAACCTGTGCCCTTTCTAAAGCAGCTGGTTCAGGTCTCCTTTTCTTAGCTCTGCTCTGTCTATCACTCAGTATGTGTCTTTTCCTGCCAGCTCATTCCAGTTTCTAAATTGCTCTCTGTTCTGCCCTCAACCCCCTGCTGCGATATTTCTATATATATGAAGGACACAATTTTAGTTCCTGTGGTTTCTCTCTTGTGCCTTTTGAGAATCTGTACTGGGAACTTTTTTCCTTGCTGAGAGACAAAGAAGCCTTTAAAGCACCGTGAGATGTTTATATATGAGCCAACACTTTTGTGCTCAAATACTTGAGAAATGTGTATGTGAGGGAAGATGGGAGGAAATCCCATATGGTCATAGACCTGAAAGAAAATGTCATCATATGTGAAAAGATCTCAACATGTCCTTGATTCTTGAAAGGTCGGTAGAGACAACTGATATTGTCTAGTTAGATTTCTGTGCATGACAGGCTATAGAGATTGACTTCCTGGTTCCTGCAGCAGGTGGACAATCTACATGGAACAGTCTGTACATTTAGGAACTGTTTCATCTTTGTAGTGATGACCATCAATGGTAACAGTCACAGATTACTTTCTTCTCCTCTCTCTGAAATGTATATCTATCCTGAGTTTTCTGAGAAGAAATGAGAGAAGAAATGAGAAGGCTTCTTCTCTTCTGAGAAGAAAGGAATTTTCTTCTTGAAGCCAAAGTGTAAGATGTGTTACTTATAGACAGGGTTGTCTTGCACCTTTGAATTTCCTGTTTAAGCTGAAAGGAAACATTGCCAGCAACCGTTGCACCTTATGCTTGTAATTTTTCATAGCCACCCACCTTCAAACCTTACACTTTCCTTCCCTTCTGCTTTTCCTAATATTAAACCTCGCTTTGCTATTTTATATATGTATATATATATATGGAGGTATAACAACCAGGCATTCCCATTATTGCTAGCAGTATGACAACCTGTTCTCTGATATTCAAGATCAAGGCAATATGCTCTGGGCTGCAGAATCTTCCCAAACACCGCCAGCCATTCATCATCTGTCCTGTGACAGAAGCACTGGCATGAAGTCAAGGTGGTTAGTTTGACATAACAAAGAACAAAGCATGATTCTATAGGTCTGTCCTACCTGCAGGTTATCCGTGCCATCCTAACTAGATTAAAGCATTTTCTGCCATAATCCAAAATGGAGGAAGAGGCCAGAGATTAGCAAATTTTGAAGGGACCAGATAGTGCATCATCTGAACTTTAGATCACTGCTTAAAATGTAACAAAGCAGTGGGTATGGGTTTGTGCTGAAGGTTATCATCAGTATCACGTAGTATACTTTTCAGCAAGGTCCCCATTATTACCTGTTTTTACCTGTCTGAGAAATAAAAAGGGGAATGAACTTTTCTGCTGGCAATGTGGTGTTCTACAGGTAATCCAAAATCCAAGAGATTTGTATAAGAGTGGACTAAGTTGCAGTCAACCAGAGTTATGTTCAGCGAAGAAACTTTTGCAAGTGTGTATGTGCACACACTTGTGCATTCTGGAACCAGATAGTCCCAGTGGCTAATTACAGTGTCAGCTGATCATGGAAAATTAATTGTAGTCAAAGATGGCTGACCTGAGTAACAAGGAAAAAACCAAAACATTTTCACTGCTAGTGTTTCCATTTCTTGTACATACTAAAGTGCATTTACAAACAGAACAGCTTAAATTTCTTCAGGCAGCAGCCAAGTACATAGCTATCGGGATGGGGCAGTGTATTTCACAAAATTACTCAACAGCATTATTCTCCTTGTCTTCCATGTTCCTTTCTCAAATTCTTTCACTGTAAAAAAAATAAATAATTGTACATTTGTGATGTTTTGGTCCTGTTTTATCATCTTCAATAGCAATTATTTATAGAGTGTTGTCACTTTCAGCTGGCAGACGTGGAACTGATACTCTGGGTAACTACTGAGAGAGAACCTGGAAGGACTGTACCCCCTTTTTGTCACTCTGTTGCCACTGTACAAGCACACCATACAGCCATGGGATTGCTAGGAATAAGTGTTGCTAGTACCTCTTATTAGTGTTTATTATCATAACTGCTCATTGTATTGCCCATTATGTTAATGAATTAGAACAACAGACCTAAATGTTTGTTGTTGCATAAAGCTCATTAGTCTCTGAGAGGAACTCAATGCAAAACGAAGGTTGAGGAGCTGGGTTGCAGGAATATTGCCAATTAAGTCCTATACGAACACGCAATTAGGTAGGATGACATGCTTGATTTACATTGCTTTATGGCTAAGTTGAATAAGCAGCGTATTGCTGAAGAATAGCAATCTGCTCCCCTTTTGCTCATCCTCGCCCTGCTGGAAAATATTCTAATGTTACCAGTGGGAGCGCAGCACGCAAGAATGCCTGGGCAGGGTTATTGGTGCCATCCTGAAGCACATTTAACTCTCCGCTGAGCTAAAATCATGAGGGCAGCATGTCCTCGTGTCATGGCACTTGTTAGTTCAGTTGCTCACCCCTTTCTCACTGACTTTTGGTCTTCATGGGGCACATTTCTTCAGTACCTCATGCAAATCTGCAGTGATGTTCAGTTTACAAAAGGATTTACATTGCATCATGCTTCTTCAAATAGAGAATTGGACTTAATTTAGATTTTTCCATCGGTCTTTTTCTTCTCCTGAGAATACATGCAATTATTTCACTCTGTTATGCTGCACATAATACAGCATACACTATTATACATCAGCATCACAGAATGGTCAGGGTTGGAAGGGACCTCTGGAGATCATCTTGTCCAACTCCCCTGCCTGAGCAGGGCCACCTACAGCAAGTTGCACAGGACAGCATCCAGGCGGTTTTGAATGTCTCCAGAGTGGGAGACTCCACCACCTCTCTGGGCAGCCTGTTCCAGTGCTCTGTCATCCTCAAAGTAAAGAAGTTCGTCCTCATGTTTAGATGGAACTTCCTATGTTCAAGTTTGTGCCCTTTACCTCTTGTTCTATCACTAGGAACCACTGAAAAAAAGACTGTTCCCATCCCCCTGGCACCCTCCCTTTAAGTATTTATAAGCATTAATAAGATCCGCCCTCAGTCTTCTTTTCTCCAGACTAAAGAGACCCAAGTCCCTCAGACTTTCCTCATAAGAGAGATGTTCCAGTCCCCCCATCATCTTTGTAGCCCTTTGCTGGACCCTCTCCAGCAGATCCCTGTCTTTCTTGAACTGGGGAGCCCAGAACTGGA
>NW_009648165.1:48704-50567 GCF_000708025.1 Charadrius vociferus | reverse complement strand
TGGGGTTATTCCTCCCCAGATGCAGTACCCTACACTTACCCTTGCTGAATTTCATAAGGTTTCTCTCTGCCCAACTCTCCAGCCTGTCCAGATCATGCTGTATGGCGGCACAGCCTTCTGGCGTGTCGGCCACTCCTCCCAGTTTTGTGTCATCAGCAAACTTGCTGATGGTACACTCTATCAAGCCCAGTTACATGCCCATCCCCCTTCGAATCTAGTTTAAAGCTCTCCCAGTGAGCCCTGCTAACTCTAGTCCGAGAACCCTTTTCCCCCTGTTGTGAGACAGGCTTTTCCCGTCTGCTACCAGCAGGCCTGGTGTTCTGTAAATCAGGCCGTGAATAAAGAACCCAAAACCCTGCCGGTAGCAGCAAGTTCAGACCTGCTGACTCTTCCAGTTAACCCCCCCATCGTTCCCTGCAACAGGAGGGATAGAGGAAAACAAGACTTGGGCTCCCGATCCCTTAACTAGTCGTCCCAAGGCCCTGAAATCTTTCTTCATTGCCCTTGGCGTTGTTCTCACTACATCATCACTGCCTACCTGAAAAACTAAAAGAGGATAATGATCCGATTGCTGCACCAGGGAAGGAAGCTTCTTCTTAATATCATTAACCCAGTCCCCAGGGAGGCAGCAAACTTCCCTATAGAGCAGGTCTGGTCTACATATTGGGCCTTCCATTCCCTGAACCATTTGTTGTGATTTTTGTGTAACATCACTCTTCTTTAACTTTTTTCCCCTAAATATGTGTTTACATCATTACATACATTTATCACAAGTGAAGGGAGATGCAATTGAAAGGCACTTTCAGAAATTGTCACTTCCAGCTTCTCAGCCATAAATTGTTACCTCCCAACTGAGACTTGGTAATTGATCATACGAGCACTCCTAATTGTTTCAGAGCAAGGTGAAATTTCAATAATGAATTAAACTATGGAATCAGCAACCATTAAATAGCGACATGTTGATTTTTTTTTTTTTTTCAGTGTAAGGCATTTTATTTCCAAAAATAGAGGTTACATATTGTCACGCCCCACTCATGAGAGAGGGGGGGAAGTGACTCAGATTCGCAAATCTCCAGCGGTGTGGACAAAGGTGAGACAACTCTCAAGGTCCATACAAAAACATTTATTAGATTCCCACAGTGATTAATATATGTCTTAATTAGGTCCACGATAATTGGTTAGGTATACAACTAATTATGGCTGCACGTGGGAAGCCTAAATAGTGGAGCTATACAGAAGGCTTGAGTTTGCATCACTTTTTTCTAGCTGATCTAAGCAAATAAAATGTTGCTACATAATAGGACATTTGTTGTGTGGATATCCAGTACCTCAGAAATCTAATTTGCTCTTGGCATTGTATTGATCAGAACATTACAAACATGCTATGAGGCAGCTTTGGGTATGAGAGGTGACCAGACTCTTTTTGCCCCTAACTGTTCCTGTGTACGCAGTAGTAGGGACTTAAGGGACAAGGGGGAGTGGAGACAGGTCCCTCCTAGGAGAGGCAAGCGAAAACCCTCACAGACCCCCTCACCTTCCCAATTGTCCTTGCATAATAGGTATGGCACTTCGGAAATCGAGGGCCAGGTGATTGAGGATGGAGAGGATGATCCATCCAGTGAGTCACCCAGGGCTAGTAACTCACCCCCATGCCTTAGGACTTCCTCAACTAAGAAAGAAAGGTAACTGTAGTAGGTGACTCCCTTCTGAGGGGAACAGAGGGCCCTATTTGTAGACCTGACCCATCCCACAGGGAAGTCAGCTGCCTCCCTGGGGCCAGAATTAAGGACATAAGGAGAAAACTCCCTTCCCTGGTTCAGACATCAGATTACTACCCACTACTGATATTTCAGGCAGGTGGTG
>NW_009648165.1:44943-45999 GCF_000708025.1 Charadrius vociferus | reverse complement strand
AAAGGCCAATGGAATCCTGGGCTGCATAGGGAAGAGTGTGACCAGTAGGTCGAGGGAGGTCATTCTCCCCCTCTACTCGGCACTGATTGAGGCCACAACAGGAGTACTGTGTCCAGTTCTGGACTCCCCAGTTCAAGAGAGACAGGGAACTGCTGGAGCGAGTCCAGTGTAGGGCAACTAAGATGATTGAGGGATTGGAGCATCTCCCTTATGAAGAAAGGCTGAGAGAGCTGGGACTCTCTAGCCTGGAGAAGAGAAGGCTGAGGGGAGACCTTATTATTGCTTACAAATATCTAAAGGGTGGGTTGAAGGAAGATGGAGCCAGACTCTTCTTGGTGGTTCCCAGTGACAGGACGAGGGGCAATGGGCACAAGATGGAACATAGGAAGTTCTGTTCAAATACACGGAAAAACGTCTTTATGGTTAGGGTGGCAGAGCTTGTAGAGTCCCCTTCTCTGGAGATTTTCAAGACCTGCCTGGATGCAGTCCTGAGTAATGTGCTCGAGGCAGTCCTGCTTTAGCAGGGGAGTTGGACTAGATGATCTCTAGAGGTCCCTTCCAACTCTGAAAATTCCATTATTCTGTGATTCCGTGATTTGCTGTTTCAGCTGTGTGGCAGGCTTTTCCATCCTATCTTTTTGTTAAAATTGGGATAGAGGAGTCAAAGTCCTGTCCTGTTGTAAATTGTTGATGAATATTACAGCTCTCTCATAATCTTTTCTCCTATTCAGCCCGGAGAAATGTGCAGCTTCCCCCATTGCATTGTTTTAAAGTGTGAAGTTCTGTCATTTCTGCTGAAAAACGTACTTAAAATAACAACAAGCTTGGATTCATAAATGGAGAAAAGAATCTGCTTTAGAAACAAAGGTAGCAACCAGCTTGGAAATGGAGTGAATACTTAAAAAGAAAGCTGAGAGGCACAATATGTCAGTTTTGAATGGAAGGGAGAAGTGAGTCTTAAGGGAAAGCAGAAGTATGTTTTATTTTGGGGGAAAAAACCAAGCTACCTTAAAGGTAGAAGGGGGGACACACGGGACACCTGCAGTTAGAGTAAAG
>NW_009648165.1:42478-44921 GCF_000708025.1 Charadrius vociferus | reverse complement strand
AGGTAGCCCTGATGTGATGGTGTGTTCAGAGTCCCTTCCAGGATCTTTCATGGTGCTAGCCTGGAGGCAGGGAAGCAGGGCCTGACAGGAGGCAGCTGTACAGACTTCACCTGCATTTGACACCAAGAGCGTTGCTGGGGGGATATGTAAAGAAGATTTTGTTACTGTCCCACCTTTTGCTTTCCCAAATATCCTACCTGACCATGTCCTTGTTGATGAATGGTTTGGAATCGTCCGTGTTGGAGGCTAGTGTTCTCACCAGGCTGGATTTCTCCAGTCAGCCTCATTCAGGATGTCTGAAGGACCTATCTTTGACATAATGATTATCTAGTTGTCTTCTCTCCTACAGTCCTCATGCAGCTGTAATAAGAGTGCAAAGTGATGTGAATTGTTAGGACTAGAGATGACTCAAGAGCTCTCCATTAGAAACTTCTTGCCTACTTAACTCCAGATAGGTCACCTCAACATTCCTCTAGGCTCTCTTAGTCACTTTAAGCTGGATTCAAACAAGTAATGCATGGTTGTAAGCTTCCTAACAAGTGTGAAATATTCCAAGATCCTCTGCACTTTCCTCCATTTAACAAAGAAGTTTTCTAATGCAAGAAGACAGAAATGGAGACACTGTTCTCTGATACTTCATGCAAAGGAAGTGATGAAAGGTGAGAAGGAGGGTTACTAGTGGGATGAAGAAGGACCTCTTTTTATTTATTTTATTTTCCATCTCCACTGAGGCTTTGCTGGAAGGATTGTTCCAATCTGACTCTGTAGATGCTAGATCAACTGTCCTATTCCATCTGCCTGCACTTTCCCTTGATTGAATGGACTGAAAGTGAGAAACCTCTTATGTGGGCTGATGAAAGTGGAGCTGGCACTCCACAGTGATGGGATAAAGCTGGCAGGTCTGATTTTTCAAACTTGTCTGAGAACATCATTCCACTTTGTTTCATTTTTAACCTTCAGTTTCAAAGAAAGGGAAAAGTCAAAAAGGAAGGGGTAAAGATGCTTAAGGGCTAATTCTGCAACAGTGATCTTCACAAGCATAAACTCTGTGGAGGTAATTTACTGTTAGGCAAGATTAAAAATAAAAATTTGTGTTCTACACTGTTGCATGCAGATAAAGAGGAAATCTTAAAAAAAAAAATAAATCCTTGTCCCCCACCCCTGGTGCTTCTGAAAGACACCACACCATGGCTTTGTAAAGGGAGGGGTATTTAGCTGTTCCAGCTCATCTGGGTTTGGGATCAGCATATCTGTCGTGTGTCTTTGATTTCAGACATCATTCATGGGAGCTTGTTGTGAAACGTTTTGAACCTGGCTTTTGTCATCTGTAATTTTTTGTCATCTTTTCTTTGAGATTGTCAGGTTTTTGATGCTTTTGCAAAGTTTAGGTCTTACTTTTTTGTCATGCTAAAGATCCTAAACCAGGAGCTGATCCACAAGGACATCCCTGTTGAGGGAGCTGTCCCCAGTTTTCTAGCACATGGGCTCTAAGGAAGGTATGAGTAAGACCAATTTGGACTGGAGTCAAGCTATTTGCAAAGTCTGGTTAATTATCATGGGGGAGGAGGAGCAAGGTAATCATTGCCATGTGCTTCCTAGCAAATTTGATGTGAAAGAGGAGTGAATGAACAAGAGTGTCAAGAGAGTCCTGAATATTAAAACCGATGCTGCAGCCTTTGGACTCTAGGATTTCCTATTTGCTGGAGATCAGGATCATTTGAGCTAAAGGTGGATCCCAGATGGACTTGTGGCTTAGACTCAATCCACCTAGCTTTAGACAATTACCTGAGAAACTTATACTGCAATTACCTGAGTGTCCTGGTTCCGGCAGGGATGGGGTTCATTTCCCCAGGAACCGGCAGGGGGCAGGTATTCCATACCACGTGACCCATGCCCGGGCTATAAGAGGAGCTAGCCCGGGAGAAGGGAGCATGTGCCACTTGGGGGTGGGCTTGGGCGGTGTGCTTTGCGGTGGTACTGTAATCGCGTTTTCATCTTTCCTTTTGCTGTTCTGTTAAATTGCACTCTTTTAACCTACAAGTTTGGCCCTGACAATTTCTTTTTCTGCAACTGTGGGAGTTGTGTGAGCGGCTGCGTGGTTCTTTGTTGCTGGCTGAGGCCAAACCACAACAGTCCTTTTTGGCGCTCAATGTGGGGCTTGAAGGGTTGCAATAACAAATTTCTTGTATCCATTTCTCCTGTTGGTTAGAGAGTTGCTGGTTACAATGTTACTTCGTTTGTTTGTGTGGCTATGCTTTGCAAATTCTTACATGTCCTATGTACTCCCTGTGATGCTGTTTGTTATCTCGGGGAGAGGGATCAGGGCTATAATTTTGCTGTCATGTGCAATATCAGCTTATGATATGATAACATCACTACTGAAGTGGCTTTGTTGGGGTGTCTATGCAGTATTGCTGTCTTGTCCATACCTTGGTTACCATCT
>NW_009648165.1:39220-41986 GCF_000708025.1 Charadrius vociferus | reverse complement strand
GACGAGGCATGCCGGCCCCTCCAGCCCCAGTGGCAGACACTACAGCTATTCCAACCCCTGTGGCAGATACTGTGGCTACTCCAATCCCAGTGACAGGCAATGCGGCCACTCAAACCCCGGTGACAGGCACTGCAGCCGAACCAGACAATCAAATGATAAGAGCAAGTTGAAGGTCTCAACCTAGTCTCTAGAGAAAGAAGTCCAGGGTATGGAGATCTCAATCAATTTAAGTTATATTAGGGGTAGGCGACTAGGTTCACATCACAAAACTACTCTTCTCTTGGTTTTAGGGCTGAATATATAAGAATACAATTATTTCATCTCCCAGTCTGACATAAGATTGGAAGGGAAAATTCTGAAAGACCGTTTGAGAATCTGCCAGTCTCTTGCTTCAATGTTTCAGATTCCCTGTAAAAACAAATGTTTTTTTTTAACTAAACATTCCCCAACCCTGCCAGTCTAAAGCATTTATCTGCCTTAATAAAGTATAGTACCTAATTCAAGACTATTTCCCAGCCTCGCTTTCCCCAAGAGGAAATACACCATACATAGGAGCAGGATTTGTCTAAGCAAGTTGCAGGAATGTGCCCATAATTACAGGGTCGGATACTATCGCTCTAGTGTTCAGCTCTCATGATTACTTACAGGTTTTGTTTCTTATTTAGTTAGCTAAGTAAAAGCCTAACTTTTGTAAAAAGAGCTTTACTGACTCAGATCAAAAATCCATCTTGTCCAGCAGCCTCTTCTGCAAAAGTAGCTGTAAGTGGATGCTCAAATAAAGGTATAAGGTGAAGGCAAAACCATTTTGCTAGGTCCCGACAGCGCTCTCTCAGAAAATTCAGGCTCAGGCATCTTCTGAGGTGAGGTCTTTTGCAGTTAGGAGCACTGGGTAGACTTTTCTCTTTTGAATTCTCCAATAGCTTGTGGACTTGTGCAGATCTTTTGTACCTGTATCTAGAAGCAAGGTATTTCATAAGTTAAGTACTGTGTGAAGAATCAACTCCCTTTCTGTATTTTGAATGCTAATTTCACATGATTGATAGTCCCTGATTCCTATGCTGGAAGGACTTCAACCTGTCATGCACTGATCATCTGCTCTATATCATTCAGTTTCTTCATGCTACTGAGAGTTTTATAAACCTCTATTACCTTCTGCCTCAGCTATGTCTCTTCCAGGCTGAAGAGGGAATCATTCTGCTATAACCAGATTTTAAAGAGAAATTCTCCTCCTCCTCCTCCAGCAGGAGATTCCTCTGTCTCCTCTCCTCGATTGGAGACCAAAGGCAAACCCAAAGAGGGATATTAATGTGCAAATTAGCGCAACCTGACTGGCTCCAGATTGCTACTTATAATTTGCATATTAATAAATGTTTTTGTGACAGCATTTAGCAGATTAAGAAGGGCAGAGATTTTAAAAAGTCAACAAGATTTTTAAACTTTTCCCTTATATTACTTTCTCCTCACACTCTCAGCCTCCCGTATATATCTATATCTCCTTATGCCATATCCACATGTGCTTAGGTTGCATATCTACAGGTCAATGCATGTAAATCTCCCCAGCTCTTGACAGATGTGAGATTTGCAGAACTCCCCTAGGTGAAGATAGACAAACAGTTCTGTGCTGGTAGGAGTGCAGACAGCTTTGCATGTGTGTATATTTGAATGAGTGTGTTTTATGCACACACACACACACACACACGAACACAGAGTTAGAAAGATAGATAGCTGTAGGAACTGGACAGTCTCCCTCCCCCACCTCCCCTTTCAAATCTTTTTCCAACAAGTGCATTTATCCAATTCAGCTGAATAAATTGGGACTCTTGAAACTGATCTTGAGAGATGTGAGCTTTTTTACCGAGCTGCATTGGAAAAAGATATATAGTGAAAACCTCCAGGGCATTTGGGCTTAGTGGAGCCGGTGAAAAGGGTTATTTCCAAGAGTGCTGAATAATGCATCCCTCTGAATTCCTTAGTTCTCTCTTTCTGTCCTTCTCTCTCTCTTCCTTTAAATGCTTTGAGGATTAAATGCTGAATGCCCTCCCAAAGTTCTTTCACCACCGCAGGAAAGTTGCGATCAAAATCTTCCCAAGCAACAGGCTTTCAAAGTGTCTCATGCAAGTAGTCTGGTGGTCAGAAAAAGAGGGAGGAGAAATAAAACAGATACATAAACAGAAAACATAAAAAAAATATAAAAAAAAAAAAACCAAAAAAACGGTACTGTCGTCGATGCACTGTGGCAGTAGCAATTGGCACCTGCTGATCTTCAACCCTCAGCAGTCCTACAACAGAAGGGTCATCTGAAAGACCAGGTAAGGTAGACAGCTGTGTAATGTCCTCAGTCTCTACAGCTGCTATACCAAAAGCCCACCGATACCCTTTTGGGTCTTCAAAATACCCTCTCTTGAGATAGTCTATGCCAAGAATGCACGGAGCATCTGGACCAGTAACAATGGGGTGTTTTTCCCATTTGTTCCCAGTTAGGCTTACTTCGGCCTCTAATACAGTCAGTTCTTGAGATCCGCCTGTAACTCCAGAAATAGTGACAGTTTCTGCCCCTTTATGATTCGATGGCAATAGGGTACACTGTGCACCAGTGTCCACCAGGGCTTTATACTTTTGTGGCTCTAATGTGCCAGGCCATCGAATCCACACAGTCCAATAAATTCGGTTGTCCCTCTCCTCCTCCTGGCTAGAGGCAGGGCACCTCTAGTGTTGACCGTAGTACCTACGATTAGTAGATCGATTCCTACCTGGTCCGTAGGATCG
>NW_009648165.1:30642-36647 GCF_000708025.1 Charadrius vociferus | reverse complement strand
GGGCAAATAACAAAGTTGGTTGGCCTTGGTTGTTATAGCAATAAGTATAAGCAAGGTCCTCTCTGCATACCATGCCTGGGCATCAGCTATAAACATAGGTCTTATCACCCTGAGAGAGTGAACATTGCCTGCACAATATGCTGTTAATTTCAGTTGTTAGAGAGGCCCAGCTAAGAAGCGAAGTTACTGACCAAAATTGGTTCTGTTTTACCTCAAACCAGGACAGCAACTTATACGTAACCAGTGCATTAAATATATCTTCCCCATCTCAGTTAATTACTTGTCACATCAGTCTTAAGCAGAGAAACTGGCTGATAGCCAGACTATTTTATTTCAGAAATCTCTGTGTCAAGAACATATGTTCAAAGAGACTCTCACCCCTATTAAATTTGTCTTCCTGGCTTACTTTTCTTTATCTATGATTGAAAAAAACCAACTGCAAAACAAGAAGCAACTTGAAAGTATTTCATTGTCAACTCTCCTTTGTTCTCCTCAATTTCCTTTATTCATTACCAGTTAGAGCCTGAATTTTGTGTTGGATGATCAAAGCAGAATTACACTTTGGAGTGGGGAGAAACCTGCTTTCAGTTTGAGTTGAATCAAAATGTACAATTTTTTGTGTGAAACCAAGAAAAAAAATGTAATCTCTTTCATGGGAAGCCTGAAATCCTTTGTTATTGCCTTGCTTCACATGGGGCAGATGATGGAAAGTTATGTAATTATTGGGTTTTTTTTTTTCCTAAATGCCCCCATTTTTGCCCCCCATTTCAAAGGTTCTTTTTTTTTTAACAAAGGCATTTTGAAAAGAAACGCCCAATTTCCAAACACAAAGATTTTGTTTTGGTTTTGTTTTTCCTTTGGTATTTTCACCACAAAACATTTTGTCTCTGGCTTAGTTGAAATGCAGTGTTTTGACATTTTCCTATGTAGATATCGGGCTAAGTGTCTTGCCTGAAACCACAGAGGGAATTAAAAACATGTCTTGTGACTTCAGTTAGCCCTTAGCCACTGGACCATCTTTCCTCCTAGCAACCTTTAGGAGTTTTTGAGCAAAAGTGAACCCATGGACAACAACATGAAGAGGGACATGTCCTTTTATCAGAGGCCCATGAGCAGAGAGGACCCCAAGTGTGTTGCAGAGGGGAAGGCAGCTACCCCCCCATGCTGGAGTTGGTAATGTCTGTCTTTTTGCTATGCCTCCACTAAAAAAATCCAAATATTTAAGAGAAGCACAATAGTAGCACACACCCCCTTGGGCCACACATCAGTAAGTTTGCTGGCAAGAGCAAAGCTGCTGTGTCTATGCAATGTTTGTGTCAGGTTTATCTGACTCCCAGTCAAGGCACAAACAAACCTGAGATCTTCTGTCAATAGCAGAGTCTGAGCTGAGAATCTCAATGTCTTCTAAAAGAAAGTGTGCCAGCTCTTCCAGAAAAAAAAAGGGGGGAAAGAAAGCTGAGTTTCTACATCTACAGTTAGAAAGTTGCTAGGACAGTCATAGTGAAGTGAGGACAATGTGGGAGTATCTCCTGATGTGTATTTTTTAGTGTTTTATTTGGCTTGGTTTTTAACATCTCAAGTAGCTTTTATCGCTTCCCTCAGGAACCTACTGCATCATCTCTTTGCCATGAGTCTTCCCCCAGGTATCCAGCTGCATTTTTCCCTTTTTTAATGCCACCCCATTACACCTTGGTGTAAATCATTGGTATAAATTAATTCAGAACATCCTGGTTCTGGGTCTCTTTCTGAGTGACATTTGTGTGACTGGTTGCAGTTTCCACCTTTCTTTCTACTTTTCCTCTTTCCAGAGTATCCTGGAGTGGTTTGTTCCAGCTGCTCCTCATCAGCCCATCTTCTACAGCAACTCACAAAATCATTTACCATAAAATCTTCAGAGCAAAGTCTTTGCTCTTGACACACGCTTCTCCCTCGGGGTGTGTGTGGGGGGGGAGGTAGAAGACAGAGGGCACAAAACATATCTGACAGACATCAGTTATGTTTATTTATGGTTGGAAGGCACTTAAGTGCTGGTGACAAAAATAACTTATCTTTATGCAGCAGAAGGAATGGACCCCAGTTTCCAGTATTATCCAATCTCCCTCCTTTCTCTCATCACATCCTTTTTGTGGATTCTCAGATGTCTAATATAAAGAGGTGAACATACTTCAGCTTTCTCTCAAAAGAGGTTTACAAAGCTTTCCCTCACTCAGCTGTCTAGTCTCATAAACCTCTATGGAAAGTAGTGTCCTTTTTTTTGTCTTGAAAAATTTTCTTTCTCTGTCAAATTTGATTAAAATTGCCCAGTTGCTACAAGAAATATTGACAGAGAAAGAATGGGACAAGGAGATAGGTAATAAACATAACATGGCTCTGTAAGCCCCGTTTCCTTAGGAAAACTGGGTAGAACAGGATGTTCGTGATTCAACCTGGTCCTGTGGTGGGCTTTTTCAGGGCAGATGGCAGAGGTTGCCCTTGGAAGTGACCATGGTGGCTGTGTGTCCTGGACAGATTCATTCTGTCTGAGTGTGTTGAGGGCAACAGCACAAAGCATTGTAGCCTTACTCTTCAGGTCTATTTTTAAAGTCATAGCATTCAGTTGTCCTGCCTAGAGTAAGGTCTTGCTGAGGAACAGCACTGCACTAATTTTATTCCTTTGCTATCATATAGTGCACAAATATAGCAGGAGAGAGACCAGTCAGGGCCATCTATAAAAGGAACAGCTGTGTAATCTTTCCATCCCCACTTTTCCAAATGCACTTTCACCTCTTCTTGTCTCCTTCCATCCCCACTCTGTTAGCCTCTCTTTCTCACCTCTCTCTGGTGTTCATCAATAAATATTCAATTAATGTTTTCTTATGATAAAGATCTATGGGTGTCAGATAAGAACATCTTCACAGGATGAATGGTGCTGCTAAGTCTTGCAGCTAATTTGATGCAGAAAGTCTGCTGGAAGTGACTTTACAAAATGAGTGCTCAAGCATCCCTGTTTTATTTTTTAATGCACATGAGAATTTAAAAGCCTGTGTTTTCTACAATTAAATTTATGTACTATTCTTTTCAATTATTTATGTTCCCTGAATGATAAATGGGTGAGTGGAGAGGGAAAGGAAACTAAAGGTACTGGGAATCTGAAGAAAGAATCCTTTTTCCTCATTAGTTATTTATTTATTTTAGACTGGAATATGAGCTGAGCTGATAATTAAGAGAATCCGGGCCCTAGATCACCTGGTGGTAGGAGATCAGTTTATCACCTAGCAAAGCTCAGGAGAAAAAGACAATAATGGAGGATGGGGGCTTAGTCTTAATTTTGCTACGGATATATTTAATGTACTTTGGCAAATCCCTTAACTTCCCCAGCTGCAAATAGGAGGATGTTGCTGCTTTTTGCAAAATAGCGATGCATACCACAAATAAGCAGAAATTCTGTAGCTGATGTAAAAGCAAAACTTTCTTGGATTCAGCTAAACTTTTCTCACGTATATCAATGTTGATCCTGGCCCAGGTGAAAGCTGCATTCATTAGAGTCACGTTCATACAAAGCCAGAAAAGTAACCTATTTTTTAGGGTTGGAGGCTGGAGAGAAGTGTTACATTTTATGCCTTCGTGCAACTTCTTGAGGTAGCACTTAAGCAGAAATGTGAATGTGCAGAGGAGAACAGCTTTCCTCAATAAAGCAATGACTATTTGAATCAGTGGGAGTTTGAAACCTCTGGAGGGAGAGCCTGACCCTCTCTGGTTTCCAGTCCATTTCTGAGGGTTTTAGAGAAGCAACAGGATGGCATTAGGGGCCTTTGAGAAATTGATTCTAAAGATGTAAGGGGATTATTTTAGAGCAAAAGGGAGGAGACCCTATTAAAATACACTGAAATGGAAAGGAAGCTGAACAAATGGAGATGTGTTAGGCTGAACATTGTTTCAAGTGAGACATTTTCCTTGAGATATTGATTGGTTTTTTATACCATACTTAACCAAATCAGATCCTTAAAAACAAACAAAATCAACCCTTTGGAAAAAAAAAAATATATAAAAGGTTATTTTAGGACTGAGAATAACAGCCAGGATTTTCCTTCCGCACATTCTGCTTCCCCAAAATAGTAATTCTTGCTTGTAAGAGAGACATCTTGGCAGTAATGGCTATTGTTTTCTTTCAAGTTCATTTATAAGAAAATGAAAATTTCAAACACTTGCATAAGCATATTTTTATTCACAGTCATCCCATTGTGCTTTCATGGTCCTCCAAGGAAGTGATGTGGGGGTGGGGGGAGGATGGTGGATCAGAGACCTTCTCCCACTTTGAGAAAAATATGGTAATCAATTTGGTCATTTTCATAGAGATTAGAGTTTATGAAACTCACAATTAGAAAAATCAGTTATCAATTGGGAACCATAATGTAAATATAAACTGGCTAGTCCTTTCCAGGCTGCAGCCACAAGAGCTGTTTCTACAGGGAGATCTGGAGCAATCCCTTCCACTCTTCCAGAGGTGCAAGGCCTCAACCATGGCCTTCAGAGCTGACTGAAATTATGGCCTTTGATATACCAGAACAGTTCCTTCAGGGAAAAAAAAGACAGGAGAGAGTAGCAACAACAACAAAAAAAGTGATCCATCAGACTTAGAGAATAAATGTTTGCCTTTGTCATAGAGGCTGTTAGATTAGTTCAGCTTCCATAATCTATTTAATTATTGTCTTTAATGGGACAGCCATTAAGCGAAATAGTTACTTTCTGTAAACATGATGAGAAGGATCTGCAATGTTTGCACCAGCCTGCCACCAGCTGAACCAAAATTATGTACCCATCTCAGTGACATCCCCTCTTTGCAGAAGGTATGCTGTTGTGAGGTGGAGCACGGGAATGATCCCACCACTACTATCTATTCCACTACTGTGCTCCATTAGCAGTGGGAGATAACAGTTGGAAAGAAACCAGTGTCTTTGCCCCACTTTGCCCTCCTTTTGAGTCTACTGGCACCATCATCAGTACACTTGGAAGGTTGGGATCAAGCTGAAGATGTAGGTTCATTTTTATAATGGCAAACCAGATGTGTTAACAAAGTGCTGTTTCCCTGCTTGTCTCTGTGGCTGAAGAGGGACCTATTCCACTGAACCACCCAAAGAGCTCATGCTGTTTGGAGGTACTGTCACTTTCTAGTGAAATAATAATTTGGCAAAGTAAAATATTACCAAAAGGGAGCTGGGAAATGTAACCAACTTCTGAATCAAGAGCCAAATCCATAAAGCTCCTTTGAAACACTTCTTGCTCAGAATTGCTTTTTCAATAAATATTTTAATCTTTAAGGAAGTTTAGATCTAGATCTCAACAGAACCTGAACTGAACCTAAATCCCAGTACACCACTCAAATGACTCATGACTTGTGGCACTTTTTTTTTCCCTCTCTCCAAGTGTTCTTTCTCCTTGTTTGTGTTATTTTCTTTTCCTGCAGATTTTTTTTCCATTTATTGTGCCCTTAGAATAAGAAGGGATGAGAAAATGTTCAAATCCTAGACCAGGTGCTTAGATGTTTTGATGATGGAAAGTCATATAAACCGGTAGCGAAAGCAGTATCCAAAATACAGCACAGGCAGGTGTGAAAATTTGTGGGTGATGAGCCTGTAATTTCACTCTCTTCATCTTTCCACATGAGGCTGTAAGCTTACAGTTTGCATGGATACTATCTAGATGCCTGTTGTATGAAGATGAGAGGTGCTGGAAAAACATAAGATTATCTTCAAAAATAATTCCTTAAATTCCCCTTAGCTACCTGTTACAGCAAGAAACCAACCATTAGAACTCCTAATGAGGGTGGCGAAAATTGGAGGAAATGAGCTTCTTGAAATGATGCCCCATGCTCCAAAGTGGTTTCAAACATGCTGGTAGAAAACAACTTTCCAGAAATCTCTCTCTTGTTTTTTCCTCGCATGACTTGTTCATCCTTAATTCACCATTTAGAAAGCAAGAAGCCATGAGGCAGAAGGAACACTACAATGCAAATCTGTTATTTCCTG
>NW_009648165.1:18440-30559 GCF_000708025.1 Charadrius vociferus | reverse complement strand
CCTGCTGAGTAGCAACAGACTGCAGAGTGGACATACAGCTTTTTCTGGATGTGGCAAAAGGTTTCTTTCAGCCCCTAATTTTCAGTGTCAGAGTAACCCATTATCAAGATGATTAAATTTAAAGAGACTGCAGTAAATGCTAGCATACAGAAGACATCAAGCATCATTAAAATGTAATTGGAAGCAAAGCTTAATGAGGTAAAAGGAAAAAAAATACCCAGAATCCTTTTGGGTTTTCTGCCCCCCTCTCCTTACTTGCTTTGCCTGAGCCAGCAACTACTGTACTGAAAATTATAATTTGCAAGCTGCATTATTATTTGGTGTTCTTTGCAGCAGCTAAAAAGACATGATGCTTTACTGTAGCTTTGCAATGAGTGTATAAAGATGTACTCGCTTTAATTTTAGACTAAATGCGGGAATGCTTTTGCAAGTTCTAAAGTTTCTGGTAGGAGTAAATCTGATCTGGTTTTGCTCATCCAGAACAAACAATGAGGGTCAAATGGAAACGTGTCTACAGCTTTGCGCTGATCAGTAGGCAGCAGTGGGCTTTGAAGCAGCAATGTCCCGGATTCCCTCCTTCCTGAGGACAGCAAGAACAATGAAGCAGGGAAGAACAAAGAAGGGAAAGGACTGAGAGGAGAGCAGCAGCCACTGTGCCTAGCAAGCCAGGATGAAACCACAATGCCTCTGGTAGGGACGTGGGTAGTAAATGTAATATTTGTATAGGAGGTAATAGCTCAATAAGGTAGCGGGCTGGCTTCCCACGTCCTTAAAGGCTACATGCTACAAAGCATCTGCAGTTCAGCTGGTACCATTGTGATATGCGCTGGTAGAGCCCCCTGGAGAGGGAGCTGCTCTGTTTGTCTCTGTCTTGCAGCTAGGTTGAGGCCAAGCTTGGATTTTGCAAAAGCTGAGCTGGTGTGGGTCCAGCTTCCTTTTACTTTTTTTTTTCCTTTCTTTTTTTTTTTTCCTTTTCTCCCCGAGCCGTCAAGTCAATACATTTTTTCTGCAGGAGGAAATGGACCAGTTAAGTTCATTACATATCACAATCCTGGGCTTGAGTTAGTGATTCCACTCCTTGCACACAGCTGCAGCTTTTCTGGAACTATCATCATCCCAACTCAAGGCCCACACGGAAGTAAGCAAACAGCACAAATATTTTTCCCAAGCCATCTGATCCAGTTAAGGTGCCAGGACCTGGCCCTTAAACTAGCCAAATATATTAGTCTCAGTCAGATCCATGATGCATTTTTATTTTGGTTTTGTCCTTTAAAATCAAATGTCTTTGGTCTGCAATGGTGACTCTAGATGTGAATTCTGTACCTTTGCTAGAGAACAGAAAAACTCGATCCCTGGAGAAAGCTGTCTGAGCTACAAATATTGCTCCAAACCTGCAGTGCAGGTTGCAGTTCAGCCCTACCTAACACCATTCACCATCCATAGTTTTAGTGACAAAAATTACATTTGAAAAAATAAAGTGATTTTATAAGGGATTTTCTCCCTTCTCTCTCCTCTGATGTGGACCTTGGCCTACCATGTTGGAAACCTCCATTCTGATCCCGGTTCTGGTGGGATTTTGATAGCCAGCCTTGTGCATCAGTTTTGAATAAGGTTTTCAAAAGCAACAAAGTGACCTCAGAGCTTCAGAGTGATTTCCAAGCAATGTCTGCACCAGAGAGGAGCTCTGAGGTACAAATGCCTGAGCTTGTTTGGAGCCAGGAGATATGTCCACCCAGCAGCACACCCAGCTGCCCTGTCCCCTCATCCATAATTGGTGTTTGCACCAGACCCACTGTACTCTGCCTGACAATCAAAAGAACTGGGCTTTGAAAGCTTCTAGTATCTGAGCCTTCTCTGAAAATGATGCCCTTCAACTTTTGTCTTTGCTTTTATTACTGTTCCTATTCTCTGTCATGTCTGTTTTAATTTAAGTCCTCTAGGGACCAGACACTGTTCCTTATTAGGAGCTTGTACAATGTATAAAACAGCAGGGCTCTAATCTCGTGCACTCTAGGATCAAGCAAACAACCTGAAGAAAGGAATTTTGTCAAAACATGTCAACAGAAGCTTGACTGAGTAGCACCTCCCACAGTAAAGATAGTGTGCCCGATATATGAGATTACAAATGAATCTTTGAATTGAATTTTTGTCAAATATGTTCCTCTTGTTTCCTCGCTCTCTCCCATTTATTTTTAATTACAGATACAGTGTCAATTTAATTCAACATGGGGAAGGATTAGTAGAGTACAACCTGCAACAACTGGGCAGGTAGAGCGCTCTTAAGGATAATTAGCTGGGCTGCAGTTAAATAGAGGCCAAGGATTTGAATAAGCTTCAGATTGAGTTTTCCTTTCACCTTTAGAGTTGTTTTCATTGGCAAACTATTCTACACTGTCTAAAAATGTAAATCTTCGGGTCTCCAGATGCTCAAACAAGACCTTTCACTGACACAGTGTTGCCTTTAGGTTGAGAAAAATGCAAAGTCGCAGGATACTGGTCATTGAATTTTTCATTTTCCTGGTTTTACCCGAAGAATATTTGCCTTCAAATATAGAACTACAGGAAAAAAAGTAAAAATCTACATTGCTACATGGTTGTGTTGTAATAGTGAATATAACTTTTCTTATATCCCAAAGGCCTTCGCATAAGTTCTCCAAACTTTACTTCAGTGAACATAAGTGAAGTGCTGTTGCTCTTTTTAGACCCAATGTATCTATGAGAGTCTGAGTCAAGTTTTCTGTTATCTGACCCTTTCATGACAATATCATCTAAATAATTACTGTGGGGTGGAGGTAAGGTAAAGCAATCATCTGTTTTATAGCATGGTGGAGAACAAAAGGAAACAGCTTGATTTTTCACTGTGTTTTGGCCACACCCTTCACCAAGGTTGAGATTGTGATCACAACGCTTAAACAAAGTTTGTGGTTTGGATGATTTGGTTTAGGACAATATTAAAAAGTGAAAGAGGAAGAGTTGAGTTCTTTACTGCTTCTTCATTGCCTGCACAGGTCTCTCTGGTTTTAACAAAGTTTTAAGGAAAATATTGTGTGCTACAGTCTTCAAATTGAATGTGCTTTTGATGTACATAACCGAAGGAAGTCTCTGCTTTCTTATACAATTGAGATCCAAAGGATCTTTACAGATAATATGGCAAAGTTCTGTCTTGATGTGCTGATTATTTTTACATGTCATGCTTAGCTTTGTAGAGCAATCCTCACTCTACTACGCTACTTGAAAAAAATATGAATATTGTGTAATAGAAAATGGTAGCTAACGTATATAATTTTTTTTCCTATCAAAAATGTGTTTGGCCTTTTTGAAGGATGAAGCTGGGAGTTTGTTGTTTTTTGAGGGGCATCTGAGACATTTTGGAAGAGTTCAGCTTCTTGTTTCATGTTAATTTTTAAAACTTTCAACAGAAAGAGGAATGGAGGGAAAAAGAGAACATACTTTTTGACCAAACTGTGTGACAGGGAAATGTTCACTAGATTTAACTACGTAGATATTGATTATAATAGGTTTCCATGTGGTACTACAACACATAGATGCCTCAAACAGATGCTGGCAGTTTGGGATGCACTCTGCAAAATTATTTGGCTTCATGTTGTAATATTTTACAATTTTATAGGGTGAAACTTCAGATTTCAATTTCAGTCACTGTGTATCTATGGGAACTCTTGGATGGTGAAATCATTACTCCTGGAATTCAGAACCAGAGGTTTTGCTGCAGTTTGAAAGCACTTTGGGATAGCTTGTGATTTTCATTTTACCAGCCTAGTTCTTTATAGAGATTAGCCATTGTACACTCATGATTTTGCAGTGGCAACACTGAGCCTTATAGAACTCAGATATAGATAAAGTTTCAGCCCTGAACAGTGGCCTATAAAAATTGAAGTTGTAGAGTAACACCTGGGGCTCTGGGTAGACCCTCTGGAAATATTTAGGAGAAATATCAGAGGTGGAGAGGAAAGGGAATAACAGTTAAGCATCACTCTTCTCTTCCCTACCTCCCCCACCCCCCTGAAAAAAAGATAAAAGCTCTGTATGCACATTATCATAGAAATAGATTGCCCTGCAGCTGCTCCACTCCAGATATATTAACAGCTCTGGGATTCAAGAAACCATTGGACAAGCATAAGCTTAAAGCCAACAGAATGACCACAATGGACTTTAACAACAAGATCACAGAGGAAAGATTTACTTAGGCGGAACAATTAAAAAGCATGGGGCTGCAATAAAAGGGAATGAGACTTCAACTTTTTCTCTGTCTGTCTTGAGAAGGACCCTTTCTCCCTTTCTTTCTCTCTTGTTTCTTCCTTCTCTCTTTTGTGGTGGTGTTCTAATCCACGGCTCCCAACAGGCTAGCATTACATCTTCCCTTGAATTAGCATTCCCATTCCTAGGGGAAGGCTGCTGTGGTGATGACTAAGGGAAGGGTTGATAAATGTTAACAGAAACACTTTTGAAGAGTGCTTATTTTTCTGTTTGTAAAGCATGCACCTGCACAAAAGATTGCTGAGTGAGAGAAAATAGCTCCATCTCAATGGGAAACAAGCGCACCTGGAGACACACACTTAGTTAACATACATTACAGGGATGCCCTGTAGTAGTATCACACTGGGAGTTGTATGGCAGAGCAGGAAAGGGGAGAGGGGAGGAGCCGTGAAGGGTAGATAGGATGCTTGATTTGGGGTTAAGGCCATAAATCATGTTTTTAGAGCATTGGCACACAGCTCCATTACCACTTTCTTTCATGACCTTATGCATCTCACTTCCTTGTTTTGTGCCTCAGTTTGCCAGCATCAGTGTGGTTTATCAAGTGGGGAGAGACAGCTGAGGCAAAAAGGAGTTTGAGTCCTTGAATATCAGTCACACCCCAATGGAACATTCACGTTTACAGAGCAGTTCAGCTCATTTCTGAATCCCCAGATTATTAGACTTGGGATTTAAGGAGATGTAGGGTGCCCATAGGTGATAAATTAGAACTAGAGTGGTACCAGCCCTGTGGGGTCTACATATGGAGATTAATATGAGCAAACTAGAGCCATCTGAAATTCCACAGGATGTTCCTGCCCCACACCATCAACTCTAACACAGAAATGTATCAGGACGTGTATCCCCATCACAGAGCCTGAGTGAGGAAGGCAAGGAGAGTGGTATCTTGACCTCACACTGAGGGAACTACTCTGCTGCAGGGACTGTTACTTTTTTAATAAACACAGTAGATTCTACTTTGTTATTGGAATAAAAATGATAAATACGAGCAACGCATCCACATTTGATGAATTGCAGGGCTAAATGTTCTCATGCATATGTCTGAACCACTTCCTGAGTCACCCATTTTTGGCAACATCAACTTTTGGGCTCTCTATTATTCATGGCCATACTGTATTTGCAGCATTTTTAGCTGAATGGACAAAGTAAAGCCATAGACATTTTCTGGGAGAAAGGTCAGTGCACTCCCCATATTGTAGATTCAGAAAAGAATAACAAACATGTTCGTCCCAGTGATGGATGTGCAGAAACTTGGGAGAGGTCGTGTTTGCTTATGATTATAACTCTGCTAAGGATTTGATCTAAGGATATTGCATTACAAGAGTGTACCAGGACGCCACAAACTTTGGATTAGTTTGGAAGCCTGTGTTTTTATGATACTACTGAATTTTGGTGTCTTCCTGGAGTTACTATTGTAAACCAAAATATTATATAATGGGGAAATTTATTTATTTTGTGTGTATGACTCACCCACAGTAAGAACAAACCATGGAGGAAAATGGATTTACCAATAAAAATATTGCAAAAGCAGAAAAAGAGAAAAACACTAGATCTTCCCTTCTTTAGTAGGATGTCCTCTGGGTTTACTTCTTCACTGCACTTAGGCAGGGTTGGAGAGGATGGGTATGACCTGGTTCTGGTCTCCTTTTATGAGGCAGAGTCTCAGCTCCTCAACGTTGTTATATGTGCCTGAAGAAGGATGGAAAATGTTTTTTAATCTGCTCCCATCGCCTCAGGCAATCAGACAGACTGGTCCTTCAGCAGTGATGGACATGGAGTAACAAGGAGAGGACGGGACAACAAAGAGCCAATCTCCTGCTACCTAACAAGGCAAGCTAATCACTCAGTTTGGGTTGTACGGTCCAAAGTTATGGCTGGTGTTCTGACTCTTCTTTATGTGAAAAGTTGGGGTGGAAGAACATATTCAGAGCAAGCACTATATCACTGAAATATCCCAGCCAGCAAATTTGCTTTAGGATCCTTAATGGCTATAAATAGCACATTTCTTCAGAGGTTCTTAGAGAACTTTGCAGAGGCAGGTGTTTGAAAGGAGATGGGTATGTCTGAGAATCAAAGTCCTTTGGCTTTCAAGGTGTCCTGAAAAAAGAAGCAAGGGTGCCAGTCTCTGGGCTTCAAACTAGATCATGCTGTTGTGAGATGCTGGAAAAGACATCTAAACACTCTGCTTAGAAGGAGTTTCAGCCCTTGACAAATAGCAAGAACTCTGAGCCAGAAAAGCCACTGACTTCATCCAGAGAGGGGAGGGGAAGAGAGGCAAAGGCAATGTTTAATTAGGAAGCTAATTTCATGACATCATGACTCCTGGCCTTTATTCCATTAATGAAGCTGAAAGTAGGCCACAAACTACAGGGATTTATTCTCCCCTGTTGGGACCATGTTATATCTGTCTGTCTGCTTGCATGGAAAATGCAACATTGTTGTTGCAACGTGTTGTTGCATAAGTTGTTAACTTATTCCATAAACATTCACTATCCACTCTGCTCTTCCTGTAGCCTTGTTTATACTGCATGCCTAATGCCCTGTATAAATTTGCTTTCTCTGCACACTAATATGGTCATCTTTTTATTATATTTTTTTTAAGTAACGGGCATAGAAAGAGTAGGTACAGCCACCTCTGAAGATTTACCAGGGGGCTAAACTCAGAGTATAAGGGCTGCATCCCAAGGTACCAAGAGCTCCTGAAATAGAAACGGTGAGATGGGACAGCAAAGAATTAATGTTGATTTTACCTGTACCGTGAGATAAATGCTAAGGCTGTAATAACTCAGTCCTTATATGGAAGGGGAGGAGGGAGAAGAGGACCCTGAAAATTAGCTGGACCCGCGCTTGGAAGACTGCAGATTAAAACGCCTCGAGACCTGGCCCCTGCTCTTACTCAGGGCTCCTGTTGTTTTATGATAAGGAATCTGTAGCGGTGCCTGTCTCCCTCTCTCCCCAGCATCTGCTGCTCCCCACAGACAAGGTGGCGGAGCAGAAGGCATGTCTGCTCCATACTGCTACAGCTCACAGCCCGGGGTCCTAACGTAACGTGCAACAGATGCCAGCTCTGGTTCCTGCCAGAGCTGTCCTCTGCCGAGAAGCTGGGAAAGGAGGCAGCCTCGGTTCTTCTGCTGTCGCTATTGAGGCACTTAGCTGGGTTAGAAGGGAGTGATGGGGAAGTCAGCCCCGCATAAATCACGAGAGCACCTAAGTCAGAACAGCAAAGGACGTGTTTTGAGGATATAAGTAAATAGCTCCAATGGCAAGCTGCCCCAAAAGGGGCAATGTCCTCTCCTGTCCTTAGCTGCATGTTGGTGCTCTCCCTGTTGCACCAGCGTAGCACTCATCAGGCTTGAGGTGAACCAGCTCATGCAGCTGGTCTGATCAGGCCTGGTGTAGGACCCATGTGGAGTCAGACAAGCACCAGTGCCATCCTGAGAAAAGGGTAGGAAAAGGGATTTTTAAGTCCTGCTGCCAAGAAAAGCTGTCCCATGGATCTGCAGTGACAGCTGAAGTCCCATATCCCTTTGTAGGACTGCACAGAAAGCAAAGTGAAGGCTGGGAAAGTAAGTGAACTGGGATGTGAATCCAGCATCTCAGCACTAAAAAAACGTGAGTTATAATTAAAAAATACAGTCCTCTCAGCTCAGGCATGCATCCACCCTCTGTGTCTGAACAGTATCAGCACACGTTATATCGCGCTACTCCAAAGGCCTGCTCAGCAATCAGCTGGGTATATTCATAGATGTTAAAGCCCTGTGGACTACTGCGATAATCTGCTTTGACCTACATTACATGGGCTGGAGAAATTCACCCAGTAATTCCTGGAGTGAAAGGAATTGTTCTTCCCAGAGTAATTCCATTCAAACTAAGACTGAGTTGATTGTGTGTGTGTTTATGTATGCTTGTGTTTAGCTATGCATTATGTTGTGGCTCCTTTTAATTCTTTCTCCATCTCCCATTAGTGGCCTTTTCCCTTCTTCTGAACACTTAAGCCCTTGAGGATTTAACAGTATTCAGAGAATGCAAAATTCAAAGCTGTGAGCATGACAATTTGAAATATCACCACAGAAATGTATGTTGTTCACCCTGGAAGACAGAACCATAATGGCATGTCATACTCTGACCAACCACAGCGAAAAACTGTGGTTCCAATTTCAGATCTGCACCTTCGAAACTGCTTGAATAAAGATCACTGTTGTTTGGTGCTTGCCTGCCTAGAAACACCAGCTAACACTGGTGATGTCAGCACTGATGCTCCCTGGCATGGGTTCTCTTTATTCAGCGAAAAGGTACGGTCCTAGATAGCTTCTGAACACAGTCAGTGCAATCATTTTTTATCATGAGGTTCCATTATGGTTGGCATCTATGTATCCAAAGCGAGGTACTTTTCTCCATCTGTCCTGCTCTGATTGTGGGATCAGCTGTCCCATGCCTGCATGTAGGATGAAATCCAGTGGCCCCAGATTTGGGAAACCTGTCTTGTGAGCTGGCAGGCATCAAGAGATGTATTTAAGCTGTGATGAAAAATGTATCAGTTTGTTCAGGCTCTGACCACAGAGATTGTGTGAGGGATGTTTGCAAATTGTACTCGGTATTCATGTGGAGAAGGTTTCCTCCTTTGCAAGGATATATGTTATCTTGAGAGATGATGAGCTGGGTGGGGCTATCGCTGCAGATAAAATCCCAATGGCATGGAAACCCCTAGGTAGAAGGATTAGCTCCTTAGTGCCAAGGCATCCCCTTGCATTGTCTATTTTGGGGGAAAGTCCCTTCCCTCTTTAATCTTTAGCATAGGGCTGTTGTTCTTTCTTTCACAAGTTCTAAGCTACCTTTGGCTTATGCTTACAAACAGTCCTTCATGTAGATACTGCCCTGCTGCTTCCTGGACCAAATATATCTGCAGGACAGTGCTGTTGCTCCTCCCTTGTCCCTGGACTTTCTCTGCCAGATGGAGGTGTCTGACGAACGTGTGGTCCACTGAGCAGCAACTGAAGTCCCAGAGCAGAAAAGGTGACATGGTGTTGTGTAGGGTTTCTAGTTGAGGGCTCTTGAGCTGAAGAATCCTTTTTACTTGGTCCCTACCTCACACCAGCCCTGAGGTCCTTCCTCTTGAGCAACCCCAGGGATGCCCACTGCCCATGACAGGGTGCAGAATTCAAAAGGTAACTCACATGTGTCTCTATCCACTCTCCTCATAGACCTTCCTCCCACAGCACATCCCCAACACTGAGTGTTTGCCCCCTTCCCATCCCCGACTCCAAGCTCTGCAGCAGCCTCCTCCTGCCCCACTCCTGTCTTTGGGCAAGAGCAGTGAGAACCAGGAACCCAGCACAGGCCCTCCTGCTCAGCACTGCAGAGCATTACGATGGGGTCAGCCAGACTGGCCCTTGTATGTTGTTTTAAAAATACATCCTCCAGTCACTGGGTCAGCTGCATAAAGACTTCTTTCTGAAATATGGGAGCCTGACAAGTGCTTAGCAGACGGCCCGACATCCTGAATCCGGTCTCTGTGAGATTCTCCTCTCAGCAGCGTCGGCACATGCTGTTCTGATGGTACGGTGCCAAGTGACTTCTGGGTCAGTGCTGATCTTTGGAAATAAGTCTCAGTGGGGGATTGATGACAGCGTTCTTCTGACCTGAGGGAAATTGGTAGGAGGAAGGCACCAGACATGGAGTTGATCTGCGGCGGGGGGGGGGAAGATGGAAGACGAGCGACTTGAATATTAAATCCTCTTGAGCCAAGAAGCACAGTGTGGCAGCCGAGCCTTTAACTCTCTTCCTCACAGACTGTTTTCCAGGGAAGGAAAACAGCTTTAATCTGCTAGAAGAATCCAAATTTGTGTTTGGAAGCATATGTTTGTGCCGGGAATCCAGCAAACAGCACTGCAGTGCTTAACTAGTAGGTCAATGCTGTGGACTGGGAATTCAGCTCTGCCTTCGGTGTTGTCATGGTTTGGCCTCAGCCAGCAACAAAGAACCACGCAGCTGCTCGCTCAACTCCCACAGCCGTGGGAAAAATCAACAGAAAAGGGCAAAACTCGTGGGTTAAAATAGTGCAATTTAACAGAACAGCAAAAGGGAAGATGAAAACAAAACAATAACACAGATAAAGGGATATGAAGATGCAATTACAGTACTGCAGCACACCGACCAGACCCACACCACCACAGCTGACCCCCAAGTGGCAACTGCTCTCCTCTCCCTGCTAGTGCCTCTTATAGCCCGGGCATGGGTCACGTGGTATGGAATACCTGCCCCCTGCCGGCTCCTTGGGGAAATTAACCCCATTCCTGCCGGAACCAGGACAAGTGTGGAGAGTTTATCTACACAGATTTATGCTGTCGTGGCGATAACGAGGAGCAGCATTTGCATGGAGAAGGCCTGGAGGATGCTGTCTTTCCATAAGACTTACCCAGACCTGCCCCTCGCTCTGAAAGCTGACAGGGTTTGCAGGAACCCTTCTGCCTCTTGCTGCTTTTACTGGGGAACCGATCTTGCCTGAAACGAGGGACTATCCTTCTGCCTGGCCTGAGGACACTGTCTGGATTCAGCTCTAATGTTAAAGAGCTGTTGGTCAAACAGGTGAAAGGGAAGCAGCCCGATGGCAATACTAGCAGCTGTACCCTCAGGCAGGACCCTACACTCCCTCCTCCCAAAACTACTGAGGATATGTAGATTAAAGTCTCAGGGGTCTTTTTGTTATGACAGATCTGGGTCTTGCACAGTTTGTTGCTGAAGACCTGTGGTGTTCTCAGGAGGGAATAGCACACAAAAGATTCTGGAACGGGACCCTGTGTGCATATGCTATAGGTGAACAAATGCTGTAATCATGGTGTGCAGAGCAAATTCATCCTTCATCCCACTGCTTCTTCCCTGCCCCTGACATGTTCTCTGAAGAATTGCTCTCTTTCCTACAAACCATAGCAATTCTTTACTCCAGTTTTTCATTTGGATCAGAATGGCTCTACAAATGCTTTCTCCAAATGGAGAAACAAGAAACGGAAGGGTTTAATCTAAAGCGTGAATTATGTTAGGCCAACCAACAACACAACCTCTATGTTGACCTTATTGTTTATTTTCAACTAGGCTTATTTTGGTATAGTCACTTAGGGACAGCATCATTTGTGACAATGAGCAAATGTTTACATAGGGTATTTTTAACAAGCAGACAGAAACTATTAAAAAAAATCCACAAAGAATATGAATTATATCATTGTATTTTTACTCTTGAAAGAAAAAGCTGAAGTTATGCTTCCCCCCATATCCTATGTGAGAACACAGTACAGCACCGTATGCAGAAGCACAGTAACTCTTTATTACTCCTCTACTCTCTAAATTATCCTTAACTTTGTCCCATAATACCATCCTTTATATTTAAAAGTGTGGGTATGGGACCAGATTCTCAGCATTTCCATAAAAATTGTACAGGCAGGTACAATCTGCTGCAGGCAAGACAAGGAATA
This sequence comes from Charadrius vociferus, assembly GCF_000708025.1. Taxonomy (NCBI): domain Eukaryota; kingdom Metazoa; phylum Chordata; class Aves; order Charadriiformes; family Charadriidae; genus Charadrius; species Charadrius vociferus. The sequence continues at coordinate 18,818 of NW_009648165.1, read as the reverse complement.
GGTTGTGTTGCGACGGGGGAAGACATGGACACTCAATATGAGCAATCAGCAAGCTTCGTTTATTGAATAGCACAGCTGTCTTTTATAATGGGCTAAAACATATTCCATGTTTACTCTACTATAATTGGCTACTACATGTTTCATATATACTCTGCTATAATTAGTTATATGTGTTCCAACAACACAGCATTCTGATTGGTTCATCACTCCAGCCCTTAGCTCCTTATCTGTGGCTAGCTACCTCTTCTTCTCCCATGCAACTACTCCCTCTTTCCCCATGCCTGAGTAATCACAGGCCTCTCATTACCGTGTAGCACCTGCAGTCAGGGTCAGGGTGCCCTTGCCAATTAGCAATCACAGGAACTGGGTCCGATGTTT
>NW_009648165.1:0-13172 GCF_000708025.1 Charadrius vociferus | reverse complement strand
TTGCTTTTCTTTTTTTAAATGGTAGACAAGGTTTCCATTAAAATCCAAGCGCAGTGGGTAGATAGGGTCTTGCGTAGTGTTTTCTCACCTCTTAAGAACAAGGGGTGTTCTCTTGAGAACGGTGACGTGGCCCTACTTGGCCGCATCTCGATAAGGAGCAGGTGAGAGGCGTTCATTCTCTTTTTGTCACTGCTCTCCCTGGCTGGCAGCCTGTGGAAAGGGAAACGTTTGTAGCTTTCAATTACAAAAGTCCCTTGCAAGGGCAGTTTTTGTGTTATTTCCAGCAAAGTTCTGTGTATTTAGGTAGACTTGCCGTTGGGAAGATTCTGTGAGAGAAGAGATATCTTGATTCAGAGACTGTGGGGTTGGTCTTCTGTATCGGGGACTTGCATGGCAGGAGTTTGTGGTTTTGCTGTGCAGAGATGTGTTGCGACGGGGGAAGACATGGACACTCAATATGAGCAATCAGCAAGCTTCGTTTATTGAATAGCACAGCTGTCTTTTATAATGGGCTAAAACATATTCCATGTTTACTCTACTATAATTGGCTACTACATGTTTTATATATACTCTGCCCTTATCTGTGGCTAGCTACCTCTTCTTCTCCCATGCAACTACTCCCTCTTTTCCCATGCCTGAGTAATCCCAGGCTTCTCATCACCGTCTAGCACCTGCAGTCAGGGTCAGGGTGCCCTTGCCAATTAGCAATCACAGGAACTGGGTCCGATGTTTCCCAAGCTCCTGCTCGGCCAGCTGGATCATATCTATGTTACCCTTCTCAGCTAGCCAATTTCCCACAAGGTTGTTCTCTCATTCTTTATCTGATTTGCCCAGCTACTTCTCCACATAAGATGAGACAAGTCAGGAGTTTCCTTCACCTCTCATAGTACAGAGCAAGCATGCATTGCCTAAAGAAGAGTTTGTGGCCATCTCCAGCTTTTCCTCTCTTGAACACTCCCTGAGTATGTGCTGGGGAAGACCTCTGGGGGGAACATCATCCTCTGGCAGGAGAGACATTTGCACTGTTGCTTGGTTGCTTCAGCAGAGGCAGAAAGCAGAACATCAGAGATGGAGTAAGATGTTATGTCTGAAATCTAAAGTGATGCTGTTGTGTCTCTCTTAGCAAGACCTCTCCACAGAGGTCAGGGCAGTTGTGTTGCTTTGGGATACTTGGAAGCCAAAATTGTAGTTTAGGCTTCAAGTAACTGATGAGTTCACATCTAGCATACTAAATCTCCTTAACTGCACAGTGGGTTTTAAAGAATCCAGGCCAAGTCCCATGATATCATGGGAATACATTAGTTGACAGCTAGGGAGAGAGGATTAATCCCAAGGCTTGAAAGCCTGGTGGTGTCTACTCCCAAACTTATTAATCAGACTTGAAGTTACTTGTGTTTGGCATTAGGAAAGGTGCACTGAGACCTAATCAGCTTCTTGCTCCACCCCATAATGGGAGAACAAGGAGTGACTTGGTGAAATTGATGGCTGGTAAATTTAGAATAAATAAAAAGAACCACTATGCCGCGTGCCAGTCCCCTGTGGGATTTACAGCCATGGGAGGTCATCGAGACATGCTGTGGCTGTATTATTAAAACAGGCTAGATAATTTTATTACCATTAATAATGTTTACAGTTATGTAAGCTGAGATAATGAGGCTAATCAAATCTCATGCTTCAGGGCATAAACTGATTGCCTGCAGGGGTCAGGAAGAAGTTTCTTTTTCCCCACATGCAGCACTGTACAATTGGCTAAGTGCCATGCATGGGGGGATTGCCTTTGCTGGGACATTGGTGCATTGGCTACCTCTGGAGTGGGTTACTAAGCCCAGTGTCATGGCAGTCTCCTGATCCACACCTTACGGCCATCTCCTCTTCCTCCATGTGCTCTTTCTGCCTTGGATGCTGACCCTGTCTCTCCCCCTCCTTCCCTGAGCATCCTCTGCATCCTTACCCTGCGCCCCAGGTTTCTGCCACTGCCTCCACCTCCCTCTTTCCATGCTATCTGCACTTTCCCACCTCCTGCATCACCCACATCTTGCAACCAAGCCCCTCTTCTGAGCCCTGCTGCAAGTTCCAACATGCTGGCTGGGAACCCAGGCTAATAAGCCTGGCTGATTTGTGAGTCTGTCCAAAGATGACCCTTCGTGGAGCAAGAAAATGTGTTTTTGTAGGATCTGGGGTTCATGGCACAGGTTGTGAACCCATGATATTTCCCGCAGTTTCTTTGCAGCTTTATTTTAATGACTTAGTGCATTCCCTGGTAACATTCAGTATCCTCTGATGAAAAGTATTTTGTAAGCAACCTCACGAAAAAGAGGGCATATTCACTGAATGTCTAGCAAAAAATGTTTCTTTTTTGGTGCATAGAGAGACTCTGAGGAGAAAGGAGAGGTGATAAGTAGACAGCGAAGCGCTTTTGGATGTCTCTTCTGGGGAACAGTCGTGTCATTGTTATTTTGGGTGAGATGGGGAAAGGAGAAGTGAGGGAGAAAGTGGCATCTAAGTCACATGCAGTGTTTTGGATCCACAGTGATTACTCATGCAGATATCTGGGCTGGTGTCTGACAGGCAGATGAATGGGCAGAGCTGTGAGTAAATAATATCAAACTCCAGGTGAAGAGGTTTGAGGTCTTCACTGCGCTGTTAGCAAATTTGCCAAAGCATCTTGGTGTCTAATAGCCCCAGGGGCAGCTCTTCCTTCCCTTTTGCAGGCAGAGAGGGATGTGATGGACTCGAGGGCTGGGGCTGGCTGTGACCAGGGCTGCTTCTGCAGCACGATGGTCCAAAGTCTTCAGCTGCCCAACACCACAAGTAGTTATCAGTCCCATCTTCTCACAAATTCAGTGACAGTCACTTGTTCCTCTGATTTCCACTTTAAATGCTAGATGAGAAAGACTGCTAGAAAGAACTTTTATAAAGTACATTTGCTCCTGCTCCCTAAGTTGAGCTAATTCCAGGGCAAATGCTGAAAGTTGCAGCTTCTTTTCTGTGAGCAGAGCTGATGCACTTGCTCTCCTCAGACAGAAGCATGATGATAATTTTTCTTCCTTAAACATCCTTCCCAATTAACTCAATTTGGTGTGGAAGCAACCCCATGCTAAATCCCCCACTCAGATTTTGCTCCTGACAGTGCATGGGAGATGACAGTGAAAAGTACATTTTCCTCCTCAGGCATGGGCACACCCCCTTCACCTGCAGGATTCATATTCACCTCAAACAAATTGGGAAGCTGCCAGACTTTGTTGAGCCCTGTCCTTGATATAGCAGAAAAACCTGTCGTGTGCACTTTGAAAGAGTCTCTGAGGCACAACACAGGGGTGACCTCATTACTGAGAAAGTCTCTTACTGAACTGCTATTTATTAATGTAGACAGATGCAGAATGCACCTTCCAATACCCCTTTCTAGCTGAATGCACTGGAAATTACTAGTGCTTTATGTAACTCCATCGGGGGCCACTGAGATTTCAGTTTTGCAATTAGCCGCTATAATACATATGAATAAAAACATATTATAGAGATGGATTTTTTTCCCTCATCTTCTTTTAATTAATCCTTGTTCCCTTAGATTTCTCTTGCTCACCTGCCTCCACTGTTTCCATAGCACATTGCCCTCGTGTCTGGACACACCTGAGTTGTGCAGTAGTACTGCCAGTCCACAAAAATGTGAATTCCCAGAATCATTTGCTGGGACTGGAGATGTGAGACACCTTCTTCTGAAAGGGAGTGATGGCCCTAGGCATTATTATCACTCGCCTGATAGCACGCTTTTCTTCCTCCTGTCTAGAAGTATCCTTGAGATAGAGATTGTTCTAACAGCTGGTATACCTTGGAGTATTTTGTGGAAGATCACTCTATGAGAAACAACTATTTAATTTTGTATCAAAAGTTTCCCAATTAACAGAGATATGAGGTTCAATCTTGATGCAGTGGGGCTAATTCTTAAATATTTTAAAACTAATTTTGGTTGGAAGAGGCCTTGATTTAAATTTACGGTCCCCTTTCACACATAAAATGGTGGATACGGGATTTTGTAAACTAAAAATTGGGCTGAAAAGCAGCAGAACTTGCTTTAGAATTAGGAACTGAGGGCGAGCTGGAGGGGAAGGTTATCGTCTCTTAATAAAAAAGAAAAAAAGTTGTTTCATAGAGACAGGGTAGACTAAAGACTTACATAAGCAGCAGTAGGGTGTAATTGCCCCAGTGCAACCCCTAGGTCGGCAGGCTAAACTGCTCTTCACAGCGATGGTGTTTACTCCAATTTTCAGCTCCATTGGTGCAAATACACTAGAGGTTGCACTGTTACAGCTATCCTGGTGGCTGCTGAACAGATAACCTTCCTCCCCAGGAGAAGAAAATACTTTTCACATCCAACCATAGTGAAAGTTCTTTTTCTTACAAAACTATCTTTTGAGAAGTTTACTGGAAGATTAACCACCTCCTTCTGTTCCCACCCTCCCCTCTTTATATTTTTATCGCTCTGGATGGCCCAACCTTTCCCTCTTAAAGCTGTGCTCGGTGGTAATATAAAACCCAGACGAAAGCACAGAAGCCAGCAGCCAAGGCAGAATTTAAGTTGCATCCTCTGAGCTCTTTCTCATTATACCACAGGCTTAATTTGTTGTTTAAGCATCTCCCATATTTATAATAATACCCTCTATTAACATGCCATTAGCCATAATTTCCTGTGTGATTTACATATTTATTATTTTAATTTTTATATATATACAGAGGGTGATTTTGTCTCTCAGAATCTACGGCTCTCAGATGGCTGTGGTTGTTGCATTATTATTTTTTTCCATCCTTTACCATGTGTTTAGAGACAGATTGCAATTTTTTTTTGTTGCTACTGTTTTTAATAGGGTGGCCTGGCTAAAGATGGGTAGAGTGAAAATGGGTGCAATTCAGTAAACCTGGAATCGACACAAGGAACCCAGAAGGTCTGCTAGGTTCTTGCCTCATTAAGAACTCCATATCTGCTCACTGACGAACCTCGCAAATGAGTTCACGCTCAATTAAGAAAATTGATTACTTTCCATTACATCTGGTCCTGGGTCAGATTATTAGGATAATTTGTTATAGAAAAAAAACAAAGCAGCTAGCTACAGGGTAATAAAGTTTCTTCTGGACCCAATTAAAGATGCATTCTCTGGTTACTTTTGCGGGACATCAGCCATCTCTTGGGGGTATTACCAGGGAGAAGGAAGCATATGGAGTGGACAACAGGTGGTGGAACGCCATATATGAGAAAGAGACGCCAGGGGAATCATTTACTTCTGCCTCTAGGAAATGCACGTTCTCAGCCCCCATTTGCAGTCTGAGTTTCAGAAATGATGTATGACATCTATTTGGTGAGGAATGCAGGGCTCAAGGGTTAGCAGGGACCATGAATCTCTAGAGATTCTGTTCAGAGGTGGCTATGTTCCAGTTTCGGACAGGTTTGTAGATTTAAAAAAAAATAAAATCTCACTTTGAATTTTACATCCCTGTTTACTTTGAGACTTATAAAGATGTTGGGTTTCACCAACAGAGTTTTCCAATTTGAAATGAAACTGAATCTTGCCCAAGAACTAATAAATTGTTTGCTTGGATCTGAGTCCAGCTTTTTTTTATCAAACTCAGAAGGCTCTATGCCAGAGCCAAATTTCAGCCCCATGTGTTGATTGGGGGGAAAAGAAAAAACACACCTAAGAAACCTAGTTTCCATTCATTTTCTTTCAACAACAGGTTTGCATGGCTCTAGAGAAAACATTTTAGGAACTGTGCTGTAGATAGAAATAGAAACAATGGTGTTTATATTTCTAGCAGCACATGCTTTTGTAACAGACCCATTGGTGTCTGTGAATTCGTGGTGTTTGTTACACTTCTTTCTGCAGCCACTTAGAATTTCATGGTGACAGGGAGGCTCAAAAAATAGGTCTTCCTGTGGCACAAATGCTACCCCCTACCAGTGAGTTTAAGGAGAGTCTTCATCAGCAGTGGAATGCTAAATAATATTGTTCTAATTATATATCCAAAACTGGGCAGTGGCATATCAGAGATGGACAGGAATAGTTTCTTCCCATTGGAGAAGAGGTTTTGAGATTGCTTTTTATATAATATTTTCTGTTCCAGTTGTGATGGAAAGTAAAATTGGGAAAAATGTGGCAATTAATAAACATTTTAGAAAATTGGATTAGATCAGCTGCATATATTTTAATATCATGATTTTAAACTGTTTAATTTGCTTTTTATCTTACTATGTTTATTAGTCCTTTATGTATGAACTGCAACTTCAAAGCAAAATGTGTGTCTTCATCTGAACAAGTGACTTGAGGTTGCCTTTAGAGTCCACGGGTAGGTAGACAGGACAGTTACTGAAGTTTAGGTCATGGTTCACTTCACCCCAAAGTGAACACTTGCATTTCACCATGTGAATAGACTGAAGAGATTTCCACTGATTACAGGAGGAACCTAGACACCTAACTTCCTAAACTTCAGTGACAGGAATCTTACCCAAGATAATTAAAAAGCTTGGCTAATTTCAGTGGAAAGTGAACTAGGTTGCATTTAAATCCCCCACCAGAAAGAGGAGTGGGTGAAGTTTCCTGTTTCAGAGGGATTTGAACATGGGTGGACTAAGGAAGCTTGTAAATGAGCTTAGTTTTATCACTATCTTGGTAATTTCTCAATAAATAAAATTAATGAGTTTCATTGTCATCCACATCCCCACTGAAGAGGATTCAGACAATTCTCCTATCTCTGGAACCACTCTAAGAGTCTTACTCATCATCTGCTTTCTGATGATATTTTCTTTTAAAGAAAGGTCCATTTAATATGTTCCTCCCCAAAAAGTATTTGCAATTAATTCTTATCAAGGGCAACAGCTGATTTGTAAGATTACTTCTAAATTGGTAATTAATTAACCAAATAATGGTAATAACCAAAGGAGGGAGAGGTACTCTCATTGTCAAGAGGTTAGAGCTGATAAGTGATGAACAGTTAGGTTATATTGGGACCTTGGCTCCCCTTTCTGATCAGTTTGGATGTTACCTAACCATGTGTTATATTTGAATATGAATCACAGCTTCTCAGTCTTTATATTTCCTAAGCCAAAGCCTAACACACAGAGCTATAGGTAGATCTCATTTATTATTGCTTAATTAAAGGCTAAATGCACAGAGACATCTCTCGCTTCACTTTAGCTAGCTAGCTAGCAAGATCATAATTGTACTGATGTCGAGGTCAGCTTTCTAAGTAGCTATTGGAAGTCACAGTGAGGAAGATCTGAGTTATTCTGTAGGGAATTCTATACAACAAAAATTACATTCATAATTTTTAATTAAGAAATTATTCTTTTTTATTTTTTCCATTGGGCTGCACCATTGATTCCTTCTCATTTCTCACATGTTTCCAAAATGGAACATTACAAGTAACAAGGAACAACTAGTTATTTTTCCTTGTTTTTTTTTTTTTTTTGACTAAACAAAAATGTTTTAAAAAACATTTGGATTGACCCAAATGATATCTTTTAGCCCTGCTAGCACAACAGCTGTATGTTTACTCAGCACAATAAAATACATATTTCAGTTTACCTATGATATATCCTTACAGTTTTCAGATTAAAATATTTTTTATTATTGTGTTAGAGAGCTGTTTATAGTAAAAAAAATCAAATTGGCACATTTGCGAGACTCAACTGTAAAACATCTCCTAAAAGAATGTGATTCTTCTATTTCACTGTCTACCTTTTTAATTAAAATAATTTTCCCCAGGTGAAATAGGTTCAAAGGAGTATTGGCGTATTTAGCCTCTGTTGCTCTCTGAAAGAAATTCTGCAGGTTTGCAAGGTGATAGACAAGGTGTTAGGATGAAAACGATCAAACTGCATTTTTTGGCAGAATCTTTCTTCTCTAAGATGATGTAAGAGCTAGATAATACATGATCCATCCTTAGGATAGTGTGCCAGAACTGAGAGTGGAAGTGAAAAAAAATTATTTTTGACTTAGCGAACTCGACCTGGAAACATTATGAGAGAGAAAGAGAGAGAGAAAATAAAATATGGAAACCCCAGATGGCATTTTATACAGAGTCACTTTCCTGACTGTTTTAAGGAATTGTCTTATACTCTGGGATGTTGTAAATCCAGCTTGATATAGTGCTGCACTGCTTGGCTGATGTCTGAAAACTTGCATCCTTGGCTTTGTTTGTTTAGGGCTTGGGGTTTGGTTTTGTTTTCCACCATAAAGAATAGGAGCATTTTGTGCATGATATGGGAAGAGTGCAGGGATGAAGCGTCCTCTCCTTGCTTCCCCGACTCTGCTATGCTCCCTGATAAGTGAGATATCTCTGTAACGTGCAAATAATGAGAGGCCAATTATGCCCAAGGAAGGAGGGCAAGGGATAGAGGTCTGATGAATAGTAAGCAAGACTGACTTACATGGAAATCAAGCCGAAAGCTGCTTTCAGCTTTAGAAGTTATTTGCTAGCACTGCCAAGTGTGGCCAGCCATCCCAGTGCGAGGCATCGTTACAGCACTGCCATGGGAGGCAGGCTCTGCTCAGCCAGGCAGACCAAATGGGAATGAAAGGTGCTTGTTCCCTGCAAGCACAAGTGGAGAGCAGCATCATGATCCCAGAGGCTTCTGGCATTCCCCTGCTATCTGTCCCTGATGGCTACATTTTGGTTTGGCAGATACCACAGACAAACTTACTGCCTGGGGTGTGAACCTGTCCACAACTAAGGAAGCTGCTGGGAGAAAAAGGTGACGATTTCCCACGTCCTTGAGCTTATCAGTTTTTCATCCTGCTCCCTACCACGGGGAAGGTTCTCACTGGCTACAAACAATTCTCCAACCCACCAAAGCCTTTTCCTCAGATTTAAAATCATAGAAATGTGCTGCTTTCTATGTGGGGTGTCTACATATATGTATAGATGAATATGGATGTATATACAGTTACAGCTCCATACATTTTTGCATACAACTATGTATAGATATATTGAGAGATAACAACTTAGTTTCATGATTTCTCTTTTGCTACCCAAAGACAAGACGTTAAGAAGAATATGTACTTAAAAATAAATAAATTGATGTAGTGCTTGAAAGAAAAAGTGGAAGCTGTCTGTGAGACACTGCAGTGCTTAGTCTTAAGCTGAGACATGAAACAGGAGTCCTTGTGAATGCCTAATAAAAGTAATAATAATAATTGAAGGGAAATTAATTATCTACATGGAAATGAAAGGTTGCCTGTTATATTTATATGTTATGACAGCTGTATCCACAGCATTGCAGAGATCTCCCCAAGATGCAGAAGTGTCTCTGGAGAGGTGAGTCCCTGCACTGTCTCTCAGGGTGCAAATGGTCCTAGCCTTGTACACCCCTGTGCTAATTTGCAAATCCTAAAGGATATGCTCCCAATTTTCACCAACCTCTCTCCTATCCAAACAGGGCCTGTGGCTCTGTGTGCTTGCTGTTGAACCAAGTGCCTTAAACCAACCAGCTGTGTTGGCAGATTTTAAAGGCATGCTTTGCGGGATAGTGCACTGGAAGTGTAAACACATCTTTTAATTTTATTTTTTTTAATTTTAAAAATTCAACTATCTTATTTCCCCCCACAAAATGCACAAGGATTTTCATTATTCTTATTTATCAAGCTAGTAATCAGTGGAAGAATAAGACTTATGAGCATTCCCACATTTAAGAAACTACTGTGTACCCCCAAAGTAATGAACGCCATATCTTTTAACTCTGTGCTTTCAAAGTACCACCAGAGATAACCCGTGTAGCTTGGAGGTAGTAGCAGCTGGTGGTACCAAACTGGGAGCTTGGATCTATGCTGCTTTGATCAAATCCAGTGGCAAGCAGGTATGCCAAACTTGTAACGTGAGCTCGACCTAGAATAACAAACCACCAAATGGTCATGGTAGAAGTGTTTGTCTACACTGGGAAACTGGGAAGGCAGGGGAAGCTGGACTGGGAATTAGGGGGAATGCTGGTGTTTTCAAAAATTTAGTTATTTTCTGAACTGCTTTTTATGTCAGCCAGCAGAGGCCAATGGGCCACAAGTGAAAAAACACTGCCCAGCTTCTTCTGGAAAGACTTTCCTGTGTAGACAAGCCCTAAGTAAAAGGTGTTTTCAGTTTCTGATAACATCTCTGCAATATCAAACAACTGCACTTCTTCCTTTAACTAAAACTTAGCAAAGTTAACTGCATAACCGAGTGCCTCTAAATAACTGCACAATGACAAATTATTACTTGCCTAGATGCAAGTGAGTTTTCAATTAAAAGAGCATTTCTGTTTGAAGATTTTTTTTGTAATTTGCCACACATTCAAATGCCAACTAAAAATCCTGTTGGCTCTTCCAAAAGCAATCCTAGTGTAGCACAGGAGGACAACAGCCTTTGGTTTCCAACTGTGACTGCCCAGCATTCCCTAGCAATACACAGCACACTGATCTAGTACTCTCATTTAGTTTTAGTCAAAATATTAAGGTTTTAGCCAATCTGGTGTATTTAAACTGTGTCTGTAGGCTTATGAGTTCTTCAATAAAAATCTCCCAAAGTTACCTTGGCCATTCATACGTTTGCCAAGCTGACAGATTTATGACAGTTACATATATAAATATTTATATGCTGCAGCAATGCAATTTTTAAAGGCAGATATACACACTCTCACCGAGACTTTCAAACAAGGTAAAATGCATTCACACAATGTGACATAACCATATACAAGTTAGTGTGTATCGATATATGCCTGAATACACAGATACCCACACTAATGATCATAAAGACTTTCTGACAGGCATGTAGCCTTCGTGTACTCATAGGCAGCACTCAAAGACACTTTAGCAAGTCAGAAAATGCTAACGTATGTGTAGCTGTAACACACATCCATACGTTCTTCAGATACCAGAACAAAAACTCCTACCCCCTGCACATTGCTGGACAAGGCAGCACAGGAACTGTGTGCAGTTTATATACTTAAACCTGACTTTTACATGCAGGTACGTTTGTTATTTCACAAGACAGTTGGATATAGGACATCAAAGAATCTCCTACTCAACAAACCCAGCTGTATATACATGACCATACACATACACAGACATATATCTTGTAATGATTATAGAAGAACTATCATTGGAAATAATTATCTTTATTTTTTCCCTGTCACATGCTCATGTACACATGCTACTTCCTTCTCTGTAGACCTGACAGAACCTCTTTGTGTTGCATTGCCTTAGGCTGGTGACTAGAGAAAATCCTTAGTCTATAAATTCTGGTAATGAGTTCAGCTGTTTTATTGTCTGGCAGAATAGATGGAGACGATACAAAGTCCAAAGAAAAAAAAGAGGAGGGGGCTAAATAGCAGGGAGTCACTTATATGTAAATGACACCACAATTTATAGTAGAAGCCAGGGATCTTTTATTTTTGTAAGACTGAGGGCTTTCATTATCAGCATCCTATTAACCCAAAACATACTCTGAAGGTACCATTTTACTAGCTCCATCTTCCCTTTCCTTGTCTGAAATTCTAAATATAAAAATCAACACCCCCCCTCTTGCTTTAAAAATAGAACTGAAATGAAGTCTTCCTCCTCCCCTGCTTTTGATGGGGAAATCTCGATGGCTGTTTAGATTTTACTTATACATTAATAAAACATTACAGAGAAGTAGTAGGAGAGAGACCAAAAATCTTTCCTGTGTCAACAAAATGCCTTTCTGTTCCGCTGTTTCCACTTGAATTCACTGCTGCTTCTTCTAATCTCCAAAACTTTGGCTTAGTGTGGAATGTGCAACAAAGGGAGAGGTTATATATGTGCATATATATATAGGGTATGTGTTGTGTCTCCTAGTCCCTTGCATGCACTATGGGTGAAGTGATGTGATGAAGGATTAAGGAGAGCCTATCCTCGTATCAGGTCTCATCTTGCCATATCTGTCATGCCTAGGCAGCTGTGGACAATAGAGCAACAAAAGTTGGTAGGTTCCTTATTCAAATCCCAGCCAGGGAGCTATTTCCCTGAGTTTATGGCAGACTCAAGACTTCCAGCAATAGCTGTCAGGGTGGGCTCTGATTTTGTGTGCAAACAGAAACATAAACCACTGCAGAGTAAAGACAAGGTGAGATTCTGAGAAGCAACAGGAATCTGAGCTCAGAGAGAAGTCAGGACAACCAGTAACTTTACTCTAGAAGACTCAAATTGGACATCCAAAACTACAATCTCTTTGGAGAACAAAAACTGAAAAACTAACTCTCTTGGCCTCATATTCCCATCTGCAATCTCAAAAGCAGACTTCTGAAATGCACTTATATCTACCATGCCTTTCATTCTGTGAGCATGAGCAGTGCTGGTAAAATGTGCTACTCGCTATCCTGACTAATGACAACAAGCAAAGAGCCATGGCAGTCTGATGGCAAATTCTGTTACTTGGCTAATCCTCAACCTAAGCCAAATCACCCGGGGTAAGAGATAGACAGTGCTGACATTAAATATTTATGCCATTTTGTTCTCACCTGCATGTATATTTCCAGATATTACAGTACTTCCAAACATCATGGGCAAACTATTGTTTCCAGATAATAAAAATTTTTGTCGTATTTTTAGCTTGCTTACTTTTTTTAGCATCCAGGCCTTCAGGTATGCAAAGTCATCACCTCACTCTCAGTCTTTTGAAGGTCTGAGGTTCATTCATCAGTCTTCCAACTTGTTCCCAGTTCTGCAGCCACAGCTTTCCTTAGGAGGTGGTCCAAAACCCTTCAATCCCAAGGAACAGCTTCAATAGACATGGTTTGTACACTGTCTTACTCTAAGTAAGCTCTCCACTTTTCCTTCCTTATGTGTATAACATTAGGAAGTATAACACACTATCTCTTCTTTCATTTTTCTCTTCTCTTTTTTATTTAAGGGAAACCATATTCATAATTTGTCTTTTCCATTACTGCAGTATTATACATGTATATGTATATATATGCATATATATGGTTACAGATTTACTGTTCAGCTGCTAACTTTTCCTGACTTCATGGCAAAGAATAGTTTTAAAAGCTTAATTCTACTTCATATTAAATATGAAGCATCAATAAGGCTACAAGCCTTACCAGAGTGTTCAAATCTAGGAACAGGGCCATGTTTGAATGGTTTATTGGAAGTCATCGTTAGGAATGTTCCTGTTGACGCGGAAGCTCGGACAAA
>NW_009648164.1:7568-7825 GCF_000708025.1 Charadrius vociferus | reverse complement strand
GACAAGTAAGAGGTGTGGGGACATGTGTGATGATGGGGACATGGGGACACGCAGAGGAGATGGGAACAGGGAGATGGGGAGGAGGCGTGGGGACATGGGGACATCAGGACATTGTGGGGACGTGGGGACGTGTCGGATGGTGGGACAGGGGGACGTGTGGGAGACATGACACCATGGAGGGAAGTAGGAGGTGGGGGGACACGTGTGGTGACGGGGACATGGAGACGAGGAGGCGGCGTGGGGGCGTGGGGATAGGG
>NW_009648164.1:5243-5738 GCF_000708025.1 Charadrius vociferus | reverse complement strand
GCGCCGTGTCCTGGTGGCCCCGGTGTCCCCAGCAGGGTATCCCCCATGTTCCCCGTGTCCCCGGTGTCCCCAGCGCCGTGTCCTGGTGTCCCCGGTGTCCCCCGTGTCCCCAGTGTCCCCAGCGTCCCCAGCGCCGTGTCCTGGTGTCCCCGGTGTCCCCCGTGTCCCCAGTGTCCCCAGTGTCCCCAGTGCCGTGTCCTGGTGTCCCCGGTGTCCCCCGTGTCCCCAGTGTCCCCAGCGCCGTGTCCTGGTGTCCCCCGTGTCCCCAGTGTCCCCAGTGCCGTGTCCTGGTGTCCCCCGTGTCCCCGGTGTCCCCAGTGCCGTGTCCTGGTGTCCCCGGTGTCCCCAGTGTCCCCTGTCCCCGCGCAGGTGTAACAACCGGACGCAGTGCGTGGTGGTGGCCGGCTCCGACGCCTTCCCCGACCCCTGTCCGGGGACCTACAAGTACCTGGAGGTGCAGTACGACTGCGTGCCCTACAGTGAGTCCTGCCCCAC
>NW_009648164.1:1967-2976 GCF_000708025.1 Charadrius vociferus | reverse complement strand
CGGAACCGCCGGAGGGAGAGCGCCGGAGCCCCCCGGCACCGCCACACGCCGAGCACCCCCTGGGCGTGCCCACGCACACGCTAAGCACACGCTAAGCACACGCTAAGCGCACCCCGGCAGGGGCTGAGCCAGCCCCGCCCAGGCTGAGCACACGCTAAAGCGCGCCGCACATGTTAACTACACGTCTGCGTGCGCTTGTACACGCTAAGCACACGCTAAGCGCGCTGTACACAGCAAATACGTGCTCGGCGCGAGCTGGGGCGTGCTAAGGAAACCCCCACACATACTAAGCACACGCTAAGTACATGCCTGGTGCAAGGTGGGGCGGGCTGAGCACACCTCTATACATGCTAAGCACACGCTAAGCACACAGCACACGCTACACCCGTGCCTGGGGTACCCCTTCTACACGCTAAATGTGTTTGAAGGGCGCCAGCACACGTTAAGTACATGCCAAGTGCGCACACGCCCTTGGTGCAAGCTCGTACATGCTAAGCACACGCCTGTACACGCTAAGCACGTGTCTGCAGCGCATTTGTACATGCCAAACACGTGCCGGCTGCGCTAGCACATGCCGAGCGCACGCACAGCCGGCATCTTGCACTCGCCGGCACACAGTGAACACGCCTAGCACACGCTAAGCACGTGTGCGATGCACGCCAAGCACATGTGAAGTGCATGCCTGGCACGCGGAGCTCATGTGAAGCACACGCCCCGCGCACAGCGGCACACGCCAAGCACACGCCTGTTGTGTGCTGGCCCATCGTGCCCCCCCCCGTGGTGCACACGCTAAGAACATGCCTAGAACACACCAAGCGCGTGCTAAGAACACGCCAAGCACACGCTAAGAACACGCCAAGCCCACACTAAGCACCCATCAAGTCCACGCCAAGCGCGTGCCGGCCCGTTGTGGCCCCCACCGCCGTGCACACGCCAAGCACACGCCAAGCACACGCCTGAGCACGCCCAGCGCCTGCTCCCCGTGCCGGTGCCGTGGGGCTGGGGGGGG
>NW_009648164.1:0-1221 GCF_000708025.1 Charadrius vociferus | reverse complement strand
TGTCCCTCTGTTCCCCCTCTCCCCCATCCGTCTGTCCCCCCTCTCCCCCATCTGTCCGTCCGTCCGTCCCTCTGTCCCTCCTCCCGCCCTCCTTTCACCTCTGTGGCCGTCCCTCCGTCCGTCCCTCTGTCTGTCCCTCCGTCCTTCCGTTCCCCCGGCCCTCCTTTCCTCTGTCCGTCTGTCCGTCCTTTCTCCTCCCCCCCATCCTTTTCCTGTCTGTCTGTCCCCTCTCTCCCTCACCCTTTCAGGTGTCCGTCTGTCCGTCCCTCCTCCCGCCCCCCTTTCACCCGTCCGTCCGTCCATCTGTCCCTTCTCCCAACCGCCCTTTCAGGTGTCCGTCTGTCCTTCCTCGGCTCTGTCCGTCCCTCCTCCCTTTCCTCTGTCCGTCTGTCCATCCCCTCTCCTCCCCCACCCTTCCTCTGTCCGTTTGTCCCCCCTCCCACTCGCCCTCTCAAGTGTCCGTCCGTCCGTCTGTCCTCCCTTCCGTCTGTCCGCCCATTCATCCTCTCCCTCTGTCCCTCCGTCCTCCCACCCATCCGTCCGTCTGTCTGTCCGTCCTTTCTCCTCTCCCCGTCCCCCTGTCCGTCCTCCTTTCACCCATCCGTCCGTCCGTCTGTCCCTCCTCCCGCCCGTCCTTTGGAGTGTCTGTCTGTCCCTCCATGGATCTGTCTGTCTGTCCGTCCCTCCTCCCTTTCGTCCATCCGTCTGTCCGTCCCTCCTCCCTCCTCTGTCCTTTCATTCCCCCGTCCCTCTGTCTGTCTGTCCGTCCTCCCTTTCTCTGTCCATACATTCCTCCTCTCCCCTGTCAATCCGTCCGTCTGTCTGTCCGCCCCTCCGCTTTCCCTCTCCCCCCGTCCATCTGTCTGTCTGTCCGTCCTCTCCCCCCTCCATTCCCTCTCTGTCTGTCCGTCCGTCCTTTCCTTCCCCGTCCCTCTGTCCGTCTGTCCATCCTTTCTCCGCCCATCCATTCCTCCTCTCCCCCGTCCCCCCGTCTGTCCCTCTGTCCCTCCGTCCATCTCTCCGACCCCCTCTTCTCCCTCTCCCCCTCCCTCTGTCCATCCGTCTGTCCGTCCTCTCCCCCTCCATCCCCCCTCTGTCCCTCTGTCCTCTCATTCCCCCGTCCGTCCGTCTGTCCATCCCTCTGTCCGTCTGTCCATCCCCCCTTTCCCCATCCATCCATCCCTCCTCTCCCTTTCCCTCTGTCCCTCCATCCATCCATCC
>NW_009648163.1:17224-18677 GCF_000708025.1 Charadrius vociferus | reverse complement strand
ATTGAGTTGATATATCATATCCCCTATTGTAAGAGACTACTTGTAAATTAAACAAATGGTGAGAGACAAAAGACTGAGGAATGTCTCAAACACTCGCAAGGACTTTGAGATATGGAGAGAAACCTGAGCATCGCAACAGTGGGATGGGTCGTACTGATACCGTGAACATAAAAGGGGAAAATAAGTGCCCCTGCGAACCCTCTTTTTGTCCTTGCGGACTTCTTTTTTCCCTGGAGATCCACAGAGGAGCGCTCCTACAAACGAACCAGAACCCCCCCATTGGCTGGACCAACACTGGAACCAGGACCGGTGATCTCTTTCTCTCTCTCTCTTTTTCTCTCTATCCCTCTGTTGCTCTTCCTTGTCTCTTTTTCTCTTAAAGTTAAGTACGTAATACAAGGCATACCTTTCCACTCTCTATAATTCATGGTATAATTTGTTGTGTTTCTGTTGCGAAGTAACACAAGGCGTACTTTCCCACTTGCCATACTTTGTTTTACCATTTTCCATAATTTGTTATATACCTAACCACTTATTGTGGATGTAGTTAAGACATATATTAATCACTGTGGGAATCTAAGAAATGTTTTTGTACAGACCTTGAGAGTTGTCTCACACTGTTGGGGATTTGTGAATCTGAGTCCCTTCCCCCCCTCTTTTCTGAGTGGGGTGTGACACCTATCATGCACCAGCTTCTGGGAAGATTGAGCGATACAATGGACTGTTAAAAACCACCCTAAAAGCTATAGAGGGTGGAACATTTAAAAATTGGGACAAGCACTTAGAGCAAGCCACCTGGTTAGTTAACACCAGGGGATCCATCAATCGAGCTGGTCCTGCTCAATCAGACCTTTTACATACTGTGGAAGGGGATTAAGTCCCTGTGGTGCATGAAAGGAATATGTTAAGGAAAACTGTTTGGGTTTTTCCTGCTTCAGGCAAAAGCAAACCCATTCGTGGGACTGTTTTTGCCCAAGGACCTGGATGTACTTGGTGGGTGATGCTGAAGGATGGAGAAGTGCAATGTGTACCCCAAGGGAATTTAACCCTTGGTGAGAATATTCAATCCTGAGCTGTATGATGCTGATCACTACATAATACTAACAGTGTTCAATAAGTGTTTTTCAGAATAACACAGTGGTGATGAGATCTGAGCTAGCTTCATCAAGTGGCATCCAGCAAGCTCTTCAAAACGAACCTGGTACCCACGGGCACAAACCAAAATGAATTTCGCACCATCTTTCCTGCCCTGAGATGAGATCCTGCAATCATTACCTAACTGGACTTAAACTTTTGTATATAAACATAAACCGTAGATGAGTGACCTGCATGTATCCATATTATATATATATAATCTATGTGTGTGTAGATTCGATAGATAAAAGTAGTGGTAATCTGAGCAAGATGCAAATGGTATGGAATAAGGGGTGGAATGTCCTGGTTTGAGGTAAAA
>NW_009648163.1:8842-17086 GCF_000708025.1 Charadrius vociferus | reverse complement strand
GCTACTGGGGACCTGGGGGACCCCAGATGGGACCGACAGATGCTCTCCTCTACCCCTCTTCAGAGAGAGAGGCAGAGGAGGAAAAAGAGACTTACGAGTTTAGAAGGAACTAAACTACTTTAATGAAATATTAATAATAAAATAAAAAAGAAATAATGAAATATATACAAAACCGTATCAAGCTCCCGAGATGACAATCACGACACCGGCTGGCACTGGGGCAGTCCCAGGCTGGACTCAGTGACGGACGGGAACTGGATTCCGGATCTGCATTCCGGATCGGGATCGCAGGCAGACGAACAGAGTCCTCCTCAGACGTCGGCCATTGCAGGAAGAGAGAGAGAGAGCTGACTTTTCGATCCCTCAGCCTTTATACTGAGCATGAGGCAGATGAGATGGAATACCCTCGTTGGTCAGGTTTGGGTCACCTGTCCTGTCTGCTCCTCCCTGCAGGTGGGACCCCACTGCGCTTTTCCGCTTCCGACCCTCCAACGGGGCAAATAACAAAGTTGGTTGGCCTTGGTTGTTATAGCAATAAGTATAAGCAAGGTCCTCTCTGCATACCATGCCTGGGCATCAGCTATAAACATAGGTCTTATCACCCTGAGAGAGTGAACATTGTCTGTACAATATGCTGTTAATTTCAGTTGTTAGAGAGGCCCAGCTAAGAAGCGAAGTTACTGACCAAAATTGGTTCTGTTTTACCTCAAACCAGGACACATGCATATACAGCTTTCTCAGTTTTCTGTGAATTTTTTACTTTTAGCCAATGTTGATTTCATAATGAATATTACCCTTTATGGCATGTGAGGCTAACAGTCTCTTTCCTGGCAAAGTGAGGTACAGATGTGAGATTTTCTTGGTTTACTTTCAGTACCTGGTGACCTGAAAAATCTCTGGTCAACAGTTTTGAATCTTGTCATTGTCGACTTTTTCTCTTGGCCTGTAGGTCTAGAAAAAGAATTACTGCATGCTTCAGAAACGAAACACAATACAAAAATCAATTTGATGTGATCAGTGATCAGTTTTGTATACCCTTTGTGTTAATGATAGTTCCTATTTTAGCTCTAGAATCTTCTTTCCATATGTACGTTAATACTCAGTGGTATCCAGCCTTCATTGTGGGGTACTTTTTATGTTAGTGTTGGTCAAGAATGGATTCATTGTATAAGACACAATTGCTATTGCCTTCTCGTCTGCAACACGTTCTCTGACTTGCACAGTGAGGGGGGAAGCAACACAGCTTTATACAGCTGAGGGAACAAAAGCACTGCTTGCCCCCTTCCAGGTGCATCCTTAGAGGGATGGTAGTGTCACCACTGCTGCAGTGATCATCTTTACTGAGAATAGTAGAGCAGGCCCTGGGCACTTGCTCTTGTTCTGCTGCAACAACAAAAATGTGATGCTAGGATCTGTCAAGTAAACATTAGTCAAGAGACTGCCAGCACTTACCACAGGGTTTCTGTGTTCCTGCTGGCTGCTCTTTTTTTTATAAATGATCTGGATGCAGGAGTCAAATGTACATTAAATAAGATTGCTGATGATACTAAATTAGGAGGAGCTGTGGACTCCCTTGAGGTTAGAGAGGCCTTACATAGAGATCCGGATATACTAGAGAGCTGGGCAATCACCAACTATATGAAATTTAACAAGAGCAAGTGCTGGATTCTCCACCTGGGACAGGGTAATCCTGGTTATACATACAAACTGGGGAATGAAAGGCTGGAGGATAGCCCCACGGAAAGAGATCTGGGGGTTTGGGTTGATGGCAAGTTGAATATGAGTCAACAGTGTGCCCTGGCAGCCAAAAGCGCCAACTGGGTCCTGGGGTGCATCAAGCACAGCATAGCTATCTGGTCGAGGGAGGTGATTGTCCTATTCTGCAATGCACTGGTGCGGCCCCACCTCGAGTACTGTATGCAGTTTTGGGTGCCTCAATATAAAAAGGACATCTGTGATGGATGCACCCACTCTGAGTGAACAGTACTTTGGTTCAGGCATCACCGATAAATGATGAGAACTGTGCTAGGCTGCATCTTCTCAGGAACTAAGGAATCTAGGCCATGTCTTACCAGGAGCTAATAGTACCAGCAGGGATTAGACAAAACTAAAACTGTTACAGCTGCACAACCTGCACATACACCAAAGGGGGGGTTGACTATGAGTCAATCATCACTTTATGCTATAAAAATTTTATAGCCCCTCTGAGCCCATTGAGCACTCCTGTATGGCAGCAGGCTGCATGGTGATCTCCCCCTTGAGCAGGGACACCTCTCAAGGTTACTCCTCGAGGCTGAGAGACGCCTTACCCAGCATCTGATATCTATAATAAGGTAAGTGACATTTTACATTAGGCCTAAAAGCATATTGTATGCTAGTGACATTTATATATATCCAGCTATAGCTTAATTATTAGAAGTGTTGTAAGTAGTAGAGTGTTTGACCACTAAATCATTGTCTAAATCATAGTCTAAATCATCTAAATCGTTGTCTAAATCACTGTTTCATTAACATTCAATTATTGCTTAATCACCCTTTGATTACAATTTGATTTTCATTCAGTCACTGATTAATTACCATTTGATCATTGTTTGATCATTAATAAAACCCTTTTAGTTAACCTCATAATGATGACTTCTCTTAATAATTCACCTGCGACAAAAGCAGCAGCTGAGGTTTGTTCAGCTTGGAGAAGAGAAGGCTGAGGGGTGACCTCATTGCAGTCTACAACTTCCTCAAGGGGGGCAGCGGAGGGGGAGCTGATCTCCTGTCCAAGAATAGGACACGAGGAAATAGTATGAAGCTGTGTCAGGGGAAGTTCAGATTGGACATTAGGAAAAGGTTCTTCGCTGAGAGGGTGGTCAGTCACTGGAACAGGCTCCCCAGGGAAGTGGTCACAGCACCAAGCCTGTCAGAGTTCAAGGAGCGTCTGGACGATGCTCTCAGCCATATGGTTTAGTTTTAGGTAGTCCTGCAAGGTGCAGGGAGCTGGACTCGATGATCCTTATGGGTCCCTTCCAACTCGAAATATTCTATGATTCTATGAAATGCTTTTCAGCATGCACAATGAGCCAATGCAAACTATGAAGTAATTGTCCCATGTCCTCTATATCACATGGGGTTGATAGAATATATAGATCATATATGATATAAAAATATGGTATGTTTTAAATAATGTATAAGTTAGCTGATAAACATTTACATCTTTCATACATTTCCAGGCAAAAAAGGTAAGGCCACTGTCTTCAAAATCAGTTTGGGAAGTGCCAGCCTTCAGACATGTTTGTCAATCTTACTGGCTAAATGTATGTTTCTATAGGATTAGCATACATGTTTCTCAGATGTATTTACTTGCTCCAGTTGCTATATTGATATCAATTATCAGGTACTTATTGCTGAGTTAAAATTAACCATGGCTTTTGCAGGCTGAGCTAGTTTAGAAAAACAATAAACAATTGCAAAGTTAAAAGCCAAAAGATGAAAATCAAAGAAACTGATCTTAAGTGTTTCTGGTACACTTCCTGGGATATCAGGGTCCAGATCAAAGACGTACAGACTTAATTAAGTTTTCTTATGTATATGGCCATCTGTGACCAAATGAGAAAAAGGACTTCACTGAGAGGTTCAAATTAACAATTTATTTGGACTTCACTCACAGGTCCAATACGTCACTATTGCAAGTTCTAGGTGTACAATGGCGATTACACTAATGCAGTTTAAAAGAAATTAGGGGGATACACTATTGCAAGCTACAAATGATCCCGACAAGTAACAACACAAACCACAAGCATGTTAGATATTAATACCTTAAAAGAGTGCACCAACCACAAAACTTAATAGCATGCCATATATCATACGCATGTTTCTTAGTCACTTACCCTCTCTCTCAGGTAAGGTCGCTCAGTCCCTGGGAAGTTACCCTGTACAGCGTCCTGGACAAGGGGGGGACGAATCTCCTACAGGCCAGCTGTATCGTTGGAAGATATTTACCTCTGGTGGTGTGATAGCTATGTCTCTGTTGCCAATTTGTGATGTCTAGCACTCAAAGTCACGGGAATAGTGGTGGGATGGGACTCAGGGCATTTTGTTTGTTAAGGGCCATTTGGTTTCGGTTCTTATATGCAATCTTGAGACAACCCTGGGCTGAGCTGTTTTGCAGCTCCCCCCAAGTTATCTCTGCATAGACAAGGCAAGGCGGAGATGAAGCTGAGTCGGATGACAACTCCCTGCATCTCACCTATTGTGCTCTGTAACCGTTTTGGCTGGGTGCTCCCATACACCAACTTGGCAAAGAAAGCAGTAGCTTAGATGTCCTTAGATGAACTACCTTCATTATTATACTAAAATACCTGCCCATAGGTCAGGAAGACCCTCGCCCAGGTGAGGATCCTTCCTCTGCGCAGGTGCAATAGTGTTAGAAACGACGAAGCAGATATTATAATTATATGCTAATCGCTAACCAATCATTGCAACTGGGAGTGTATGATTATGTAATTCATGTGTATAAAGGACACCATGGTGATGATTTCTGGTGTACTTGATTTGTGGAAAATCCACTGAGCACCCAGGCCTGAATAAATGATATATCTCTCCTGAGTGTGTGAAAATTGGTTTGTTGCACACCGGGTAACGAATCTGCTTTTCGGACATCAATATGATGCTGAGGATTATAGAATCATAGAATCATTTAGGTTGGAAAAGACCTTTAAGATCATCAAGTCCAACCATTAACCTAGCACTGCCAAGTCCACCACTAGACCATGTCCCTAAGCAACCACACCTACACTTCTTTTAAATATCTCCAGGGATGATGACTCAACCACTTCCCTGGACAGCCTGTTCCAAAGCTTGACAACCCTTTTGGTAAAGAAATTTTTCCTAATATCCAATCTAAACCTCTCCTGGTGCAACTAGAAGCCATTTCCTCTTGTCCTATTGCTTGTTACCTTTCAGGTAGTTGTATAGAGCGATAAGGTCTCCCCTGAGCCTCCTTTTCTCCAGACTAAACAACCCCAGTTCCCTCAGCTGCTCCATGGAAGACTTGTTCTCTAGACCCCTCACCAGCTTTGTTGTTCTTTGGACATGCTCCAGTACCTCAATGTCTTTCTTGTAGTGAGGGGCCCTGTGGGAAATAACCAGACTTGTCAGTGTCTGAATACAGAGTCAACATGCTTGTCTCGAACCGCTAAGCACAGGCCTTGGGGCAAGTGCGGGATTTGAACTACTTGCTTATCTTGCAAAGGCAGCTGAGCAAGAGCTGCACACTTTGCTTCAAAAGCAACTGAGGAAGAGCTGCATACCTTGCTTATCTTGCAAAGCCCAGGACAGATGTAACAGCTCACAGTCTAATTAACTGAGTGACACCTGGGGTGAGGCAGAGGCCCCACAGCCCAATGTTATCTCAGTAAAGCTGGGAGAGCAACCATGCCTCTGTACCTAATGTGCAAGCCCCACCTCCCTGCCTTTCTTGTCCAATGACACAACAAGCCTTCTTAAGATAAATTACTTAGTCCTGCCTTTCCAAAAGTATAAATCTGGCATTTAGAATCCTCCATTTTGAGGATGAGAATTCCAGCTACCATAAGGGTCAATGAGCCTAGACCTATCCCCTCACCAAGCAGGGATGCCTCTTTGGTAAGACTCGCACCTCCAACTTCGTTGGATGTTACCCAGGAAAATATTGTTAACAAAAGCGCTGAACTCAAGCTCGATTTCTGCAGTAAGTATATTTATCAATGGCAATTCTGAATTTGTTATATCTGTCACCTTAATAAACTATTTATCTTTTCAACTTTGCGAAACTGTCTCAGTGAAAGTTCTTGGCAGGGATCTTAAACATGCAAACTTTGACTCTGATAAGCAGCTACATACATAATCCTTTAGATGTAAACTGTTGACCAAGTCTGGGGCTAAGACTGGACCTAGCCACACCTAGACTCCTCTCTGAGGAGTTTAGAAAGCAAGGCGGTCATTTCTGGACCTTGTGACTCAATGGGAGGGCTTCCCTCAGCCACGTATCAGACACATACTCTTAATGCGACGGACCCAAAACCGAACACAGTATTTAAAGAGCGGCCTCACCAGTGCCGAATACAAAGGGACGAACACTTCCCTAGTCCTGCATGCCACACTATTCCTGATACAAGCCAGGATGCTATCGGCCTTCTTGTCCACCTGGGCACACTGCTGGCTCATATTCAGACAGCTGTCAACCAACACCCACAGGTCCTTTTCCACCAAGCAGCTTTCCAGCCACTCTTCCCCATTGCTAATTGGCAAGGGCACCCTGACCCTGACTGCAGGTGCTACACGGTAATGAGAAGCCTGTGATTACTCAGGCATGGGAAAAGAGGGAGTAGCTGCATGGGAAAAGAAGAGGTAGCTAGCCACAGATAAGGAGCTAAGGGCTGGAGTGATGAACCAATCAGAATGCTGTGTTGTTGGAACACATATAACTAATTATAGCAGAGCATATATGAAACATGTAGTAGCCAATTATAGTAGAGTAAACATGGAATATGTTTTAGCCCATTATAAAAGATAGCTGTGCTATTCAATAAACGAAGCTTGCTGATTGCTCATATTGAGTGTCCATGTCTTCCCCCGTCGCAACATCCTCTATATTGTATTTCCAGCAGACATTTGCTAAGTTGAAGTCCCTCACAAGAACAAGGGCTAGCGATGGTGAGACTTCTCCCAGCTGCTTATGGAATATTTCGTCTGTCTCTTCACCCTGGTTGGGTGATCTATAACAGACTCCCACCATATATCTGCCTTGTTGGCCTTCCCCCTGATTCTTACCCATAAACACTTGACCCTATTGTCACCATCATCAAGCTCTAGACAGTCAAAACACTTCCTAACATACAGGGCTACCCCACCGCCTCTCTTTCCTTGCCTAGCCCTTCTGAAGAGTTTATAGCCATCCATTGCAACACTCCAGTTGTGCGAATCATCCCACCATGTTTCCGTGATGGCAACTATATCATAGTTTTCCATCTGCACAACGGCTTCCAGCTCCTCCTGTTTGTTGCCCATGCTGCATGCATTGGTGTTGATGCACTTCAGTTGGGCTATTGATCCCTCCACCTTTGTGGGGGGAGAAGCCCTAATTCCTATGTGACCATTCTCAGGTGCATCCATGGTTTCTAACACATCAATAACCCTTGCGTCTTTGCTGCTGCATGGATGCCCATCCCCTACCTCCACTGAGATGGCAGACTGAAGGACCTCGCTAGCACACTGTCTCTTAAACACTGGCATGCCACCCCCAGGCTTATCTCTAGTGAGCCTGGTTTTATCCCTTTCCCCTTTCAGATCTAGTTTAAAGCTTTCAATGAGCCCTGCTAACTCTTGCACAAAGATCCTTTTCCCCTTTTGAGACACGTGTACCCTGTCTGTTGCCAGCAGGTGTCATGTAGACCGACCCATGTTAAAAAAATCCAAAATTCTGCCTGTGACACTAATCTCAGAGACAGGTATTGATCAGATGGGTCTTCCTGTTTCTTCCCTCACCATTCCCTGCAACTGGAAGGATAGAAGAGAACACTACTTGTGCTCCTGATCCCTTAACCAGTTGTCCCAAGGCCCTGAAGTCTCTTTTGATTGCCCTCGGACTTCTTCTTGCAACTTCATCACTGCCTACCTGAAAAATCAATAATAGATAATAATCTGAGGGCCGTACCAGGGTAGGAAGTTTTCTCTTCACATCCTTAACCCGGGCCTCAGGGAAGCAGCGCACTTCCCTAAGAAGTGGGTTTGGTCTGCATATTGGGCCTTCTGTTCCCCTCAGAAGAGAGTCTCCTATGACAATGTCGTGGTTTAGGCCAAATCGGCTACTGTGGACCTGGAGGACCCCAGATGGGACTGACAGATGCTCCCCTCTACCCCTCTTCAAAGAGAGGGGCAGAAGAGGAAAAAGAGACTTATGAGTTTAGAAGGAACTAAACTACTTTAATGAAATAATAATAATAAAATAAAAAAGTAATAATGAAATATATAAAAAACCATATCAAGCTCCCGAGATGACAATCACGACACCAGCTGACACTGGGGAAGTCCCAGGCTGGACTCAGTGACAGATGGGAACTGGATTCCGGATCTGCATTCAGGGTCAGGATCACAGGCAGACGAACAGAGTCCTCCTCAGATGTCGGCCATTGAAGGAAAGAACCCTGACCCTTTGATCCTCAGCCTTTATACTGAGCATGAGGCAGATGGGATGGAATACCCTCGTTGGTCAGG
>NW_009648163.1:2332-8619 GCF_000708025.1 Charadrius vociferus | reverse complement strand
TTGTCTGCACAATATGCTGTTAATTTCAGTTGTTAGAGAGGCCCAGCTAAGAAGCGAAGTTACTGAACAAAATTGGTTCCATTTTACTTCAAACCAGGACAGACAATAACCCATCTTTTTTTCTTTATGGAAGTGCTTTTGATGCAGGGTGCAAGCCAACTTAACCTTGGTGACACCTCCAACTTAGATGAACCATCATCCTCATCATTGTTCAGTTCCTCTTCCAGAGCCTCATACCTATTATGCAAGGGCACCTGGGAAGCAGTGTAGTCACAGAGGAGACACACGTGCTGTGCTGGTGTGCTGGGATAGAGTTGCCAGCTGGGGTTAAACCATGCCAGCCAGGCAGGAACTTGTTGCCATTCCCCCCTGTCCCTTAAGTCACCGCATTCAGCCAGGTGGAGAGAGGATAGGTAGCCCTCCGTATCATGCATCCTGTCTGCCTGATGGGCCTGTCCCAGGGAAGGTAGGGTGATGATGCCGTGAAAAGCTGAAATCAGGACTCAATAGTCTTGGTGACTATTAAGCAGGTATTCTTTATTGCAGTGCTGGACACACAAGGGATCGCTCCTCCTAATGTACGCGCAGTAAAGGGTTTCTTATACAGATTATTTACATGCCATATATACATATTCACAAGGTTTCTGAGAAATTATTATCATGTTCATTACTTTTCCGGGTACTACCCACTCCTGTATGTGCATTATAGTCTCTCCGGTGGTCCTTCAGAGTCCTCTGGTAGTCGTTCACTCCTCTTTATCACTGTATTGTTTTGGTGAACTGTCCTTATCTGGTTGCCAAAGCTGCCGAGAACCGGTTAGTTGTGTCTCAATGGTCCTGTTCTCTTTGTTGGGTGATAGTTGTAATAGTTTAAAGCTAGCCCTGTTCCTTAAAAAAAAGGTTAGTTAATAAGTTTCCATCGGGTCCTCTCTTCAGTGGGATTCCAGCAGTCTATCTCTCCTGGACTCCCTGATATTCCTCAGCTGCTCACCTCCTCCCAGAGCTCCGTCACTAATCAGAGTAGTTCCTCTACCTGGGCATACGTCCCACAGGTGTGCTCACTACTGCCATCCAATACTGGCATAAAAGTAGGGCACACACCCTGCAGCCTGACACCTGGGTGGCAGCATGTTCCCATTAGAGCTCTGTCTGGGAAGCTGTGTCAGTCATGGTAGATGCAGAGCATAGAGTGACCATGGCTTTCTGCTGGGCAGATACCATTGCTCCCTGGTCGAGCTGGCAGAGCTACAACACCCTTCCTGCACACCCTGATGTGCTACGGCCCTGCTGACACACCACACCCTGTTTACATGCCCTGTTAACTGCTGTGCAATTGCCACGCCCTTGCTGACATGTCACACCCTGCTTGTCCACCCTGGTCGCAGCACTCCCAGTCACTAGCTTCTTTTACACGTGTGGGGGGAGTTGGCCACTGTTGCTTCTGGCCCCGCCCAGGTGTCTTCAGCCACTGCTGGACTTCTGGCGACTCTCTCCACTATCCCTGAGGTTTCCACGGTTCAGGAAATTCCTTCTGTTGACCACGCTTGAGCACTCCACTGCAGATCATGCCAGCACTGGAGCTGCTCGCCTTGGCGACGGAGGGATAGTTTCGGTTACACCACATTTAAATCTCCTGCCATTTCTC
Source organism: Charadrius vociferus (assembly GCF_000708025.1). Lineage (NCBI taxonomy): Eukaryota > Metazoa > Chordata > Aves > Charadriiformes > Charadriidae > Charadrius > Charadrius vociferus. Next base: position 6,974 of record NW_009648163.1, on the reverse strand, counting down.
CTGGCCCCACCCAGGTCTCATCAGCTGCTGAAGCGGCAGCTTGACTTCAAAATCAGTTAGTATTTTATTAAGAATCTAATAAAAAAAAATCTAAAAAAAAAAAAGACATTAAACCTTGGGTCAACTAAAATATTTTTGCCAACTCACTATTTTTCCATTCTTCAGAAAGAGAATGAAGAAGTCCATTACTTGTACAGCTACAACACAGGAAACATGTTTTGCCACCTGCTGACAGCTACTGATGACTTGTATAATCACTTTTAAGGGGCATACTTAAGTTACAGTTATGTATTGGTGGTAGAATTCGCTTGTTTTCAGCAAATTCACTTTTGTTCCTTTTCACTTCTTTTTAGAACCCTTTCTGGAAATTGATGTAATCACCCATTTTGTGTAAAACTGAAAAAGGTATTCCTTCATGATCAATATTTTTAAACAAGTAGCATGCAACAGACAGTGCAGTAGTATGCGCTCAGCCTAACAAAATGGTGCCTAGCCAGTGCGAAGAACAGAGGATGTAACTTTTTTAAGCACTCTTATGTATCCCAAATAAATTTTTAAGTGGGTCGACTCCAATTAATTTGATTTCATTTTCCCCAAGAGTCAGCAAAGTCTGATATGAACAAGCTATTGTACCTTAGAAAAGGTTCTACAGAACCAGTGAAATCTGATTATCTGATTAGTCATCATTATTAATCATAGCTAGCAGTTAAGACAGATTGTGAACATTTTACAATTAGTAATTAATCATTTTTTTTTTGAAGCAGCAGTGTTTAAGCAAGACAAGTAAATGAGTTAGGAAAGCCTTCAAAACGTGCACCTTAATTACAAAGGTGCTGCATTTGTTAAGTGAAGATGTGTCACATTCAGCAGTTCAAAGAACACCATGAACTACAATTTATGAGCAGCACAAGAGTTTGGAACTATATAAAAATGAAAAAAATCAAGCATGCTAAACATTACTGAATGATATTGACTGTAAATCTGATAGTATGTCTGTGATAATATGATCTATACAAGTGATTTCATCATTGATGAACCATCAAACAAATGAGCCCATCTGTTATAATTTGCAGTTACGAGCTGTGACTCCACTTAGGACTTCAGGCAACGCCCCTGGTAAACTGGGAGAAAATATCTGAACACCCTTTGGGACCAACAAAAAAACAGAGAGGATCTTCATGAGCAGCTTTGCTAAGGAGTACACACTCCTTAGGTGGTCCCTTTGAAAAGGTGGTCCCTTTTCAAACAAAAATTGTGGTCCAGACCTTGGAAAACAGACAAGATGACTTCACAAGAAGAAGGATGAAATCTTAGCACTCTAGCATCCTTTTCTTCAGGACAGTATTAGCTTAAATAATGCAAATTGCTGAGCAACTGCAACAGCTCTTCCTCAGCAAGACGCTTTCCTTCTTTTCCCTTCAGAGAGCTCTACAGGAGCCGGGTTTCCCTTCTGCAAATTCTCTTTCCTGGGAATCACAGAACCCCTTCTCAAATGAGGCTGTGGTGGGTTGACCCTGGCTGGATGCCAGGTGCCCACCAAACCTGCTCTATCACTCCCTTCCTCAGCTGGACAGGGGAGAGAAAATGTGACGAAAGGCTTGTGGGTAGAAAGAAGGGCAGAGAGATCACTCACCAATTACTGTCACAGGCAAAACAGACTCAACTCAGGGAAATTAGTTTAATTTATTAACAATCAAATCAGAGTAGGGTAATGAGAAATAAAATCAAATCTTAAAAACACCTTCCCCCACCCCTCCCTTCTTCAGGGTCTTAACTTTACTCCTGATTTTCTCTACCTCCCCCCGAGAGGAACAGGGAATGGGGGTTGCAGTCAGTTCATCACACGTCTCTGCCATTCCTTCCTCTTCACATTCTTTCCCTGCTCCAGCATGGGGTCCCTCCCACAGCAGACAGTCCTCCACGAACTGCTCCAATATGGGTCCTTTTCACATCTTCTTTCCACAGGGTGCAGTCCTTCAGGAACAGGCTGCTCCTGCGTGGGTCCTCCACAGGGTCACAAGTCCCGCCAGAAAACCTGCTCCAGCGTGGGCTTCTCTCTCCACGGGTTCACAGGTTCTGCCAGGAGCCTGCTCCAGAACGGGCTCTCCAAGGAGTCACAGCCTCCTCCGGGTGCATCCACACATTCAGCAGTTCAAAGAACACCATGAACTACAATTTATGAGCAGCACAAGAGTTTGGAACTATATAAAAATGAAAAAAATCAAGCATGCTAAACATTACTGAATGATATTGACTGTAAATCTGATAGTATGTCTGTGATAATATGATCTATACAAGTGATTTCATCATTGATGAACCATCAAACAAATGAGCCCATCTGTTATAATTTGCAGTTACGAGCTGTGACTCCACTTAGGACTTCAGGCAACGCCCCTGGTAAACTGGGAGAAAATATCTGAACACCCTTTGGGACCAACAAAAAAACAGAGAGGATCTTCATGAGCAGCTTTGCTAAGGAGTACACACTCCTTAGGTGGTCCCTTTGAAAAGGTGGTCCCTTTTCAAACAAAAATTGTGGTCCAGACCTTGGAAAACAGACAAGATGACTTCACAAGAAGAAGGATGAAATCTTAGCACTCTAGCATCCTTTTCTTCAGGACAGTATTAGCTTAAATAATGCAAATTGCTGAGCAACTGCAACAGCTCTTCCTCAGCAAGACGCTTTCCTTCTTTTCCCTTCAGAGAGCTCTACAGGAGCCGGGTTTCCCTTCTGCAAATTCTCTTTCCTGGGAATCACAGAACCCCTTCTCAAATGAGGCTGTGGTGGGTTGACCCTGGCTGGATGCCAGGTGCCCACCAAACCTGCTCTATCACTCCCTTCCTCAGCTGGACAGGGGAGAGAAAATGTGACGAAAGGCTTGTGGGTAGAAAGAAGGGCAGAGAGATCACTCACCAATTACTGTCACAGGCAAAACAGACTCAACTCAGGGAAATTAGTTTAATTTATTAACAATCAAATCAGAGTAGGGTAATGAGAAATAAAATCAAATCTTAAAAACACCTTCCCCCACCCCTCCCTTCTTCAGGGTCTTAACTTTACTCCTGATTTTCTCTACCTCCCCCCGAGAGGAACAGGGAATGGGGGTTGCAGTCAGTTCATCACACGTCTCTGCCATTCCTTCCTCTTCACATTCTTTCCCTGCTCCAGCATGGGGTCCCTCCCACAGCAGACAGTCCTCCACGAACTGCTCCAATATGGGTCCTTTTCACATCTTCTTTCCACAGGGTGCAGTCCTTCAGGAACAGACTGCTCCTGCGTGGGTCCTCCACAGGGTCACAAGTCCCGCCAGAAAACCTGCTCCAGCGTGGGCTTCTCTCTCCACGGGTTCACAGGTTCTGCCAGGAGCCTGCTCCAGAACGGGCTCTCCAAGGAGTCACAGCCTCCTCCGGGTGCATCCACCTGTTCCTGCGTGGGGTCCTCCACAGGCTGCACGTGAATATCTGTTCCACCGTGCACCTCCATGGGCTGCAGGGGGACAGCCTGCCTCACCATGGTCTTCACCACAGGCTGCAGGGGATTCTCTGCTCTGGTGCCTGGAGCACCTCCCCCCCCTCCTTCTTCACTGACCTTGGTGTCTGCAGAGTTGTTTCTCTCACATATCTCCTCTCTTCAGCTGCAGTTGCGCAGGTATTTTTCCCCCTTCTTAAATATGTTATCCCAGAGGCGCTACCACCGTCGCTGATTGGCTCTGCCTTGGCCAGTGGCAGGCCTGTCTTGGAGCTGGCTGGCATTGGCTCTGTCGGACATAGAGGAATCTTCTAGCATCTTCTCACAGAAGTCACCCCTGTAGCCCCCCCGCTACCAAAACTTGGACGCGCAAACCCAGTACATGCCACCCCTCACCTCTGTGAATCATATATATAAGAATTATCATTAAAAAACACATTCATCACACAGTCTTCACAAACTTCACTCACATCAACACCATAGAACAGCACAGAATTCTCCATACTAGAATCAAAATAACACAACACTGAACAAAAGTGGACAATGCAGGAGAACAGGGTGATCGGGCCCAGTCAGCATGGGTTCATGAAAGGCAGGTACTGCTTGACTAACCTGATCTCCTTCTATGACAAGGTGACCCACTTAGTGGATAAGGGAAAAGCTGTGGATGTTATCTACCTGGATTTTAGCAAGCCTTTTGATACTGTTTCCCACAGCGTTCTCCTGGAGAAACTGGCTGCTCATGGCTTGGATGGGCTTACTCTTCACTGGGTAAAGAACTGGCTGGGTGGCCATGCCCAGAGAGTGGTGGTGAATGGGGTTAAATCCTGTTGGTGTCTGGTCACAAGTGGTGTTCCCCAGGGCTCGGTGTTGGGGCCTGTTCTCTTTAATATCTTTATCAATGATCTGGACAAGGGGATCGACAGGTTTAAAATGGCTTCATTGACACTACGCTAGGCGGGCGTGTTGATCTGCTTGAGGATAGGATGGCTTTACAGAGCGATCTGGACAGGCTGGACCCATTGGCCAAGGGCAATGGTATGAGGTTCAACAAGGCCAAGAGCCGGGTCCTGCACTTGGGTCACAACAACCCCATGCAGCGCTACAGGATTGGGGAAGAGTGGCTGGAAAGCTGCCCGGCAGAAAAGGACCTGGGGGTGTTGGTGGACAGCC
>NW_009648163.1:0-2057 GCF_000708025.1 Charadrius vociferus | reverse complement strand
AGACCTGGGAAACTACAGGCTGGTCAACCTCACCTCCATCCCTGGAAAGATGATGGAACAGCTTGTTCTGGGTGTCATCTCAAAGCACCTGGAGGAAAAGAAGGTTATCAGAAGCAGTCAACATGGATTCACCAAGGGGAAGTCATGTCTGATTAATGTGATAGCCTTCTACGATGGTGTGACTAGATGGGTGGATGAGGGAAGCACAGTGAATGTTGTCTACCCTGACTTCAGCAAGGCTTTCGACACTCTCCCACATCATCCTCGCAGGCAAGCTTAGGAAGTGTGGGTTAGACCAATGGACAGTGGGGTGGATTGAACAGGGGCTGACAGATAGAGCTCAGAGCGTTGTGGTTAGTGGTGCAGAGTCTAGTTGGAGGTCAGTAACAAGTGGTGTCCCTCAGGGGTCAGTACTGGGTCCAGTCCTGGGTCCAGTCCTGTTCAATATATTCATCAATGACCTGGATGTAGTAATAGTACTTACGGGTACTTACTTACGGGTTGCAATTTAAGTTTACAATTTATTAAATTAATAAATGCAAGCAAACAGCGCTGGGTGCGCTGGGAGCCTCTGCTCTACCAAGACGCACACCGTACAGTTCCTGTTTCTGGTTTATATCCTTTCTGCTAATGCACTTTCATAGAAAAGGTGGGTCTATGCGAATAAATTCCAGCAGTAGGCTTATCTCTTTCTGAGCATGCCCTCGGGGTCTTCTTGGCTACCATCTGGTGGTCTTCCTGGCTGCCTTCAGGATTACCCCAGATTCCACGTGTGCACATGGCCTTCCTCGGCTCACCCTTAGGATGACTCTAGATTTTTATGGCTTGACACCATACGGATAACAGCAAAACCGGTCCAAACTAACACACAAGTATGTCTTTTACAAAAAGCAAAAACTATATACATTAACTACTCCATTTCTCTTAGGCCTGCAGTTATACAAGAGTATATAAAACAGAGTCACATTTCACCACGCGGCCCTAGCATTGGTCCATATTGACACAAATCAGGTGAACACATTTCGCATGAGGAAAGGCTGAGGGACTTGGGTCTCTTTAGTCTAGAGAAAAGAAGATTGAGGGGGGATCTTATTAATGCTTACAAGTACTTAAAGGGAGGGTGCCAGGGGGATGGGAACAGTCTTTTTTCAGTGGTGCCCAGTGATAGGAAGAGGGCTAACGGGCACAAGCTTGAACATAGGAAGTTCCATCATAACATGAGGAGGAACTTCTTTACTTTGAGGGTAGTGGAGCACTGGAACATGCTTCCCAGAGAGGTTGTGGAGTCTCCCACTCTGGAGACATTCAAAACCCGCCTGGACGCTGTCCTGTGCAACCTGCTGTAGGTGACCCTGCTCTGGCAGGGGGGTTGGACTAGATCTCTAGAGGTCCCTTCCAACCCTGACCATTCTGTGATTCTGTATGACATGCAGTGATGCCGTGCAGTGTTGAAGATAGCAAGGCTGACCAGATCTGTGCTGGTTTTGCACTGAGCCAAGTTTAGAGTGTCTACAGATTAACTGCGCAACAAATGCAGTTTCAAATGCCATCGGGTTCTGGTAACTGTAGTTCACAGCTGAAAGTGCCCATTAGCACACTGAGTCCCTTCCTTTGGAAGTACCAAACATCACCAGCCAAAACTCAGTTGTGAATATTGATGTTGGTGGATGATTGAGGAAATGACATGCACGTAACATACAGGCAAATTGTAACGATTCTTCTAACAAACCTCCCTAGGCCAAGGTAAGAAGCAGGAAACAATGGGTCATCAAACAAATTCTGCAGACAGATTCTGCCAGCTAGACATAGGGGAGGTTTTGCATTCAGAGGTGTGAGAACCCTAGCAGCCTCTGTCACTGAAGCCAAAGGAAAAGCAGGGAACTTCAGGCTGCTTCTGCAAACAAGAGGAAGGTTTTAAAGAACAATTACTCCCCAAAAGGGCAGTAAAGAAAAAGGTTCAGTTTTTTAAAAGTATCTGGTTATCTGGTAAGATTATTAAAACCATTTTGGTCTTTAAACAGCTAATAACCTTGTTAGAAAACAGTTAAGTAATGAGC
>NW_009648162.1:486285-509069 GCF_000708025.1 Charadrius vociferus | reverse complement strand
TTAAGTTTCCAGCTGTGAACATGCACTCCACCAGTCTCCCTTTAAGCACGCAGATGAATGGCACAGCTAAACTCACAGCCATTTGCTTCCCTGCTGGATTATTTTTCTCCAGCTTAGCACTGAGGCAGCTCAAAGGTAAGTCAAGCACCAGGGCCAACTGGGCGCATGTGGTAGGGATTGGAGCAGGGATCAGGTCACAGAATCACAGAATGGTTAGGGTTGGAAGGGACCTCTGGAGATCATCTAGTCCAACCCCCCTGCCAGAGCAGGGTCACCTACAGCAGATAGATACAGCAGGTCAGATACATCAAACTTAGTCCACAAGGAAGAAGTTTCATAGCTGATAGCAGACAACTCAAAAGCACCTAATTTGTCTTTAGCATTCCTCATAACTGAGTGGAAATTGGGCACCTAATGCTCCTCAGCAGGTAGCAAATGTCTTTTACATAGCTTCATATAAGGTTGAAGTCAACTGGGCAGCACTGCCACAGAAAGGCATGGGTCTGTTTTCCCACCACCCCCAAATGTACTCACAGGACCAGTTTCATCTCAGGTCCATTCTCCAGCCTGGGTCACCATCCGATGTCAGATATTTGTGCCATTAAAAAGGAACAAGCAGCCAGGGCAGGCAGTACTGCTTCTTTTGGCAGAGGCTCTGGCTTAATCACTATCTTAACTTACAGCCCAAGCCTTTTTTTTTTTTGTAATAAAAATAAAGCAATTCAAATTATATGTAGAATTTTGATTGTAGGAAGCTAGCAGCAAGCTTGCTTGCTGCCCAGAGTGGAGAGGCAGATTATTTTTCAATCGGACTATTTGCTGAACATGTCTTTGAAGCATAGGTTCATTTCCTAAGGAAAAAAAAATAAATATCACTCATTGCCCATGGGCAACTAGCAGGTTAGAAGCCTTTCACTGTGCATCTTTCTTAATCCTCAAATTCGCAGGTAAAGAGTGTTTAGCCTGTTCCTAACAAAAATGGAATGAAATCAGTATATCAAGGAAAGATTTAATCACCTTCCAATAAATATCTTTTTGCTTTTGAAAGGGAAATTACTTCCAAGAAAAGTCCAAGCTGTTCATTTTAAGAACGTGTGAAAACGAACCCTTGGCCCTAATCTTTAGATTTCCTGAACTTTAACACTTTTTGCAGTGCTTTTAATTAAAATTGGTTGGGTTTATGTATATATGTTGCAGCAATAAACCAGGCCTTAGGTGCCTCCTCTGTATTGGAAAATGGGCTGTGGGGAAGAGGGAACATCTGCAGCCCCTGGAGTCATCCAAGGCCTGGCTGCACATGGCTATTAAGATGTCACCCTTAAAAAACAGCAAACGGGTTAATTCCCAAAATTACACCTTTAATGTCTGCAGGTTTGGACCACCTGAAGACAGAGGAGCTGTTATCACATTCTTCTCCCTCCCACATTCATTGTGATGGTTTCCACCAGCTCCACAATGGATGGAAAGTGTGTGCTCACTGCTCCGTGCATCACCACCTGACAGGTGTATGGGGAAGGTTTTGGCTTTCCTGCTTTGCAGTACATCATGTTTTGTCTTGAGGCTGTTTTACTGTAGCCTGCTGGCTGGTTTTCCATCAGACCTGTGTGCAAGAAAGCTATTTTTTCACCAAAAAACCCAATCTTTTTATTTAGACTAGGGTTATATTTTCCACAGGAAGTATTGACTTTTTTAAAAAAAAAAAAAACTCAAAAATGCTTTGAACCAGCTACTTACCACTCAAATTTGGTTTTCTTTGCCAATCAACTGAGTAGTGATACCATCTCCCAAAGTTCATCATGTGAGGAAAATCCCCAAAAGGGAGACAATCCTGTTGCGAGAAGGGCATGATCCTTCCTGGGAAGTACAGTCTGACCTGAGAAGACGGCCTATAGATAGATGGGACTGGAGAAAATGCATGTCAGGTTTAAGTGGCACCAAATGGCCGAGAAGCTCAGTAGTTACTACATCATCTTGTACCTCCAGCACAGGATCCAATTCCACGCACGCAGATATGCCCATGTCTACAAACCATTTAGACCCCACGCTGCAGTAGGTATCTTGGAGTATCTGATCTGTAGTCAGGACTCTGCTATAACTGACTGCTACTTGAACGGAAGAGCAAGACTAGCTCAAAATAAAATCCACATCACCCTGACACTTCCAAACAGATAGTATTGTTATGGCCCTCAGAAGAAACTATGGTCTCTATCTTGTGCATCACATCATTACCAAGTTTTAATTAAAATGCAAGTCTCATGAAGCAATGAAGCCTCACTTGGGTCATACTGCACAGTCTTAAACTTCAATGATTCAGCTTAATACATAACTTGTCATCAGGACACATGTTAGGCAGAAGTCTAATCAGTGGAGAGAAGCCGACATTTATGGGAGGTAACCCAGGGGACCTCACCAAGGTGCTTTGCCTCCTTCCAGTAACCCCACAGGAGTCTGGACTCCTGAAGGTACCTTCAAACCCCCAGAAAGGGTGGCTCAAACACCAATACAAGGTTTTATCTGCACAGACAACTGCACTCAGCTTGCACTAGTGACATTCACCCAAAAGTTACACTGGGATAAAGCTGTCACAGCACCAAAAGTTGCTGCTGTTTGGTGTCCAAAGGGGAGCAGGAGCCAGCACCAGCCAGCACTCTTTTTGAAACCATGGGAGACCTAGACACAAGGCATTTAGCTCAGAGATTAAACACAGCCATCCCAGCTCACAAACACAAGGTGGAACATAGTAACCATAAGATTCCTGGGGCAGGAACTATGTCTTCATTACGCACCTGAATATCACCAACATAGGGACTCCGATTCCCAGGTTTTGTTCTGGATGTGCACTACAGCAGCACTAACACTCAAAAGAAAAAGTAATTTCCCCACTGATTTGTGGCTGCCAAGAGGCAGGAGCCTGACCATACTTACCTCATACATGAAATGGGATCATAGCAGCACAGACGTGTTGTCTTAGTTGGGTCACAGCAGCTTGAAAAACATAAGTTTCAAGTGAATCCTTTGCCAAATATGCAGAGCCAAGTTAGAAAGACAAGTCCTGAACTGTTTGAGCACATTGTAATATATATAGGAAGACAAAGTGTTTCATTTTGTCACACTCGTATAAAATTTTAGGCAGACCTTTTTCTTCTATTTAACCTAATGGGTTAAAGTCTTTCAAAAACCCCTTAGCATCTGATAATGGGGAGGGGTGAGAGGGGAAACCAGTTCTTCAGAGAGAAGACTTGCCCTGTAGGTGAGGCTTAAAAGGTACTTCATATTTCTTCTTGTTCCTCACCAGGCTGAAAAATAAACTCTATCATTTGCACTGTTCTCCTGGCAGGTCATTGTTTCTAATAATTGAATACCCTGGCAGTTACTTACATTTTGAACAGTATTTTAACAAGGGACTGAGAGCAGTTATAGACCTTAAGAGTATGTTTCCAATATTCATTATCTTCATTAAGGATAATAACCTTAATAAATTTGAGCTCAATTTAATAGACAGATTATTTCATTTTATTAAGTTACTGACTGATGACTCAAACATACTTCTATTAGGATTGAGCTATTCGGCTAAGATAAGCTAGATATGACCTAAGGCAGTAGAGCTAAATTCAACCTTCCTCCAGGCCTCTTAAGCTAGGTCAGAAACTTTGTACCCAAAGGTAACATTGGGAACCTCACCAGGCTTCCCTTGGTCCTGAGGACGCAAGGGAAATCCACTGGGGCCAGGGGGTGCAGCACAAGTCACAGGTAATATCTATCTGTGTAAGAGCTATGAGACATCTGTCTATTCCTCCACAGGAGGTAATTTTATCCACAGCAGACCATTTCTTCACACACATCATCCCCACAATACCTGCATGACGGTTTGTTGATGTGTTTAAGGAGCTGGATGCTGACCACTGTAAAGGTGTCACTTAGACACATGGAATAGCTGCCTCTCCCATCACCTTCTACGGTCAGAGCCTGGATAAGACCACGTGGACTTGAATGACCTGAGGAGCCATTCTCACTGCCAAAGCATGACATAGCAAGAGGGCAATGAGCAAAGCACCAACTACAGTGAGATGATATAACTCATTATCCCTGCAGGACCCAGAGCTTGCAGTGAGGAGGAAGAAGGGGAACAGACAACAAGAAAAGGAGAAAGCCATCAAGGAAGCAGTGCCATGGCGCAGCAGCAGCAAAGAACTCAGATTCCAGGGACTAGATGTTGGCAAAGATGGACAATACAAGTAGGGGAAGGAAAGCAGGAACAGTAAGGCCTGTGTATATAAGAGCTTGGGATTCACTGATATACCATAAGGCAGCTGGGTCCCCTTGCTCCTGCAGCCTGGGTACCAGTAGCCCCTCCTGGAAAAAAGATTCAATGTAGGATTCAGCTCTGGACACCCAGAAAGTAGGCACATATACCTAAGACAGGCACCACACATACTTACTCAATAGAAATTGTTTGTAACACCTTCTCATTACACCAATACAGAGTAGCTAAGGCTTAATACCCCATCAACAAGCTGTTGCCCTAAGAACCAAGGGGAACTAGTCAGAAGAAAAAGCTCTTACCACTCTATCACTCTCCAGAGCTCTTCCATTGCCTTCCTCCTAGCACCCACCCTTCTTTAAAAGCTACAATTATCAGCCCTACCTTAAATAGCATCCCCAACCTTCCCATTCCAAATCATCTCTGGGACTATCAGGGGTTCATAGAGTTCAGCTGCTGAAGAGGGTTCACCTCTCTTCCCTCTGTATGTTGTTTTTTTCTGCTCTTCCCCTTTGTTTCTTAGAAATGCCATGTGTTTATGATCTTTAAAAATATCAGTATATAGCTGATGCTAGATTGCTCTCAGAGACCCCCTTCCTCATACTAACACACTTTTAATACCGCTTGGGCACTCAACTAGCACTAGTGGAAATGAACATAAAGGTAGGTCAGCCCATGTCATCCATTATGTGCCCTCAGTTAGAGCCCACGTTGCCAGAGGTGGTGTATACAGGCAGAGCAGGGCTCAGTCCTGCCTGGGGCTGCTGAGATAGGTTCTCTTTCCAACTGGAAATCCCGGGGGTTTCCCACTTGTTTTTACCCAAGGTAGAAGCAAACAGTTGAAATATAAAATACTGTTCTGCAATGGTACCAAAGTAAACTTTTATTTTGCTCCAGGGATTGTATTTGTCGAGGTGGAGGAGGGACCAGAGGTTTCTAGAACAAGAACAAGACCTTGAAGCACTTCTGGGAGGTGTAGAGGAGGGGGATGGGATGAGGACACAGAAATAAACGTAAACTACAAATAAAGTGCGGTTTTTCATTGCAGTGCACTAAAAATGTTTGGCGCTCCATTTTGGACCAACCTGCATTTACCTCTGTAGGGAGTAAAAGGGAAAAATAAGACTGTGATAGTGGTATTAAAAGAAAGTATTTAATTGCAAAGCCATCTCTGCCTCCCCTTCTGAACCACCGCTACTTGGCTGCTGGTGTCAGTAAAGTGGGATGATGCTTAAATGGCAATGAGTAGTAGGTTGGTAGGGACATGGGATCTGATCCCTAAAAACAGCCTCTTGGTGCAAGATTAGGAGGGAACCAGAGAAGGTGATTCAGCATTGTGAAATGCAGGAGGTCGTAGCAGTGAAGGAGAGGGTCAGCATGTGCTTGGGCAGCTTTCCTGCTTCCTGCAGGAAGATGGGAACAGGATTGAAGGGGTCATTCGATGTTGAGTGAGTCTGGCTGAGTCAAGGGGAAAGAGGGGGATGGACTGTGCAGTGGGAGAGCCCGAACAGAGACAATCAATGACCAAATGAGCTGAAAGGGGTGAAGAGATCACAGCTGAAAGGATGTGAGGCTTGATGGAGGAGCAGGAGCTAAGCGGACATGGGGCCGTGCTAAATGAGAGGCAGCAATTACAGCTAAAAGAGCAGAGTGAAGGAGCCTCTTCTTATGGTGCTTGAAGTCCTCCCACTGATTTACTCAGCTCCCCTCGAAAAGCAGCCTGTGGGTAGGCAGTGCAATTGAAAAGATAAAAGTCTGTAAGTAGCCTGTGTTAAAGGAGTTTTTTTCTGCAGTTAAGAGCTCAGCTTCAGATCTTTAGCCCAGAAGTTCCCAGGTCAAAGATCCAGGGAGCCCTCTGGAAAGTATTACCTATTTAAACCAGTCCACCTCAGTGCCTAGCTTTTGCTGGACTTTAGGGAGGGATCACAAATGTGGGAAGATCGTGGTGCCATGGCAGTCATTCAGTGAGAGCAGTGAATCCACAGGCATTCAGGAAGCAAGGTGGCAGGGCTGAAACAGTGAAAAAAGAGTTGTATAAGAGCAGAAAGATTTCCCAGCTGCCTCAGGTAACTTCTCCACCCATAAGTTAGTATTTCAACTAGCCAAGACTGTGATGGGCAGGGAGGCAAGTTAGATTTCTGCTTGCTTACTTCCTTCAGGAGATTACTCTGGCAGGAACTTCACAAGTAGGACACATTCCTTTGGTGATCCTTGGAGTCCCTCAGTGTCCCTGGACCTGTTCTGAAGGGCCTTGTGCTCGATCAGGCGGAGCACAGAGTGGGACGGTGATGGCAGAAAGCCAGCAGGTTTTCCTTGTCCGGTCAAAACATCAGCAGTCTCTCTCGGCGGCTGTTTGGAAAGGCTGTGTGCAGCGTGGAGACCTCCCCGGAGGTTTGACTCAGACGCTACCAAGTGGTGTTTGGACAGCTCCAGCATCCGCAGTGCCTCAGAGTGGCCCTTTCCAAGGAGATAAATCTGCTGACTTTCCTCCTGCCTCGTCCAAGTTCCAGGAATTCCTCCGTCAAGTTCCCATTCAGCCCCCTGTTCCTCTGTGAACCCAATAAATAACCTGAATTGTTCCCAAAAATACTAAGCATTTCATCTGATGGGGTTTGTTGTTTTTTTGTTTGTTTTTTTTTTTTTTAAAAAAAAAAAGTGATAAGCAAGAGAGACAAGAAATTACTTTAGATGCTGAAATTCTAGCTGTTAATGAGTAGCATGCAGTCTGGTCATCTGGGTGGTTTTCAAATGCAGGTAAACCTATGAATATGTTTTTTATCAACTCATCTAATTTCCTTGACAGATGGGGGAAGGGGGGGGGGAGAAAAGAGAAAAAAAAATAAACCAAGTCCTTGATTTCTCACTCTGAGCCAGACCTGAAGGATGAGAAATCTCAAGCTTTCAATAAATGTTTTACATGGATAAAAACTCTATTTTTGGTTCTGCTGTGTAAAAACAAAAGAAAATTAATAACATTGTCCCTGTTGGAGACAAGCTTTGTTTCTCCTTTTTAATTCTTTTTCCTTTCCACACTGCGAAGGGAGCACGCCAGGGGTCAGGCACAGTTCAGAAATATATACAGTCCAGGCAGGATTTTATAATTCCCCTCAGCTGGCCTCCAGAAATATTTTATCCTTTACTTATTCTTAATTGATTAGCTCTTCTTCATAGGTAGAGGGGTTTTGCTACTGTAGAGTGCATGGTATGAAAGAATAAATAAATAGTTTGAGAAGTTCACCTTGTAATCACCAGACAGGAAGATTGGTTTCTTCTCTGACTCCCAGATCCACAAATGAAATGAATTTCTTCCGTAATAATGAATGCTGGCCTGTTCCAATACAGAAATGGCACCAGTACAAGGTAGAAACAAATCCAAAGAAGATGGTCTTGAAATATCTGCTACTGCTTGTTATTAGATTTCCTGCAAAAACTACAATCTTTCATTAAAAGTTTTATATCAAGGAACAGCGGTCCGCCAGCAGTTGTTTGACTAGAGTGCAGTGAAATGCTCTAACCTGGCTTGCTTTCCCCAAAAAGGGGATTAAAACAGATGGCTGAATTCCTGTAATGCTGAATAGGAAGTATGAGCAAAAAAGCCTATGGGGGAATAGATTACCTTGTGTGATAGCCCAGGGCAGAAGCATATGAGGAGAGACAAACAAGTCTCAGTTTCATCATTCATCCCTCTCCGATGTGAGACTCGCTATTTCTATTCAGCCACCAGCAGGAGAAACTGCAACAGCATCATCTAGACTTCAATAATGTTTCCAGGACTAGAGAAGAGCCCCAGGCCACTTGGAGGAGTGGCCACAGTGACATATCAGGAGAGCTGCTGTCAGTGTGGTAATGGAGGAAAAGGTATCTCCTTTTCCATCTGGGGATGGGTGGGAATGGAAAGAAATACCCCCTCTAGAATACCTATTTCTGATAAGAATGATTCTGTGCTGGCCACAACTGGTTGAGGTTGGAACGAGACCTTTCGGCAGCCTCAACACCTTCCTGTGGGCACAGTAGCAGCCAGGCTCTGCTTGGTGTGGAGGCTGGAGACCAATCCCTCTCTCATTCCTCATTCGGTGGTGGTGATGTGGGCACCACCTCCCCATAACCCCCCTGCCCTGTTACCCATCCTTACCCCTTCCCTTGAACTTTGCAGAACAGGTACCACTCACACAGCCTGGACACTTCCCAGCCAAACAGATGTAGCAGCAAGGAGCTGAAGAAAGATGATAATCCAGCCAATTAGCAATCAAGGACTGAGCCATGGCCCACCTACGGACTCACCACCGTCCAGCATCCAGCCTTGAATCTCTTTCCAGCTGATACCATACGCAGGCAGTCTATTTAAGAGCTTACCTTTTGGATAGAGCCTGCTGGAATCTGTACTGTTTTTACTGCTTCCTCAGGCCAGTTTTTCTCAGTCTTGGCCAGCACCCCTGATTTCCATCTTCATATCATACTGTAGTATTGTTTTATTTTATTCTCGGCAGCTGCTTGAGCTTCCAGGCTGGATAGACTGGAACTGAGTATTTTCTTGGAGAAAAACTGTGTATTTTCTGGGGTGGGTATTGGTTGTGGAGCCAGCCGGAGTTTCATCGGGAACAAAGAAATTAAAACCTCACACCAAGTTCTGTGTTGCTTCATCATCGAGCTAGCCACCTGATGGGAAAATGCGGTCTCCTGAAGACAGTCCCTTGTTCTCTCCTTGTTACTATACTTTCCTACCTCGACCAAGGTATCATCCCTCCCTGGGCTGCTGCAATCCACAGGGCTCTCTCTGGCTCAGGAGGAACACCTACTCCACGTTAACGATCTGGCAGGGCCGTGTGTGCCCGGCACACTGCCCACCTCTCCTGTTAGAAACCTGCCTCTGATAAACCCTGCTGCTGCTTCCAGTCCTCAGCTGGCAGCAGCATGGGCGTCTCTGCTTCTGCTCCATTTCGTACTGTCACCGCACCCTCAGCGTGTACCATTCGTGTGACAGCACTCCTACGAACCATGAGGAAGCCTTGCATCAGAACAAGACTCATCCTCTCCCAGTGAAGCTCGGTCTCCTTTTTCCAGCTGTTCACTTGCTCGCTGGCCAAGCAATGTGCTTGTGTACATGTGAAAAGGGCCAGGAGACAGGATGGCAGACCACTAGTCGAAGGGCTCACCATTTCAGTGGCCCATTTCTGTCCCCAGTGAGCCACATTGCCCGGTGCAGACATCTCTGCCAGCTCCAGCACGTGCACGGGGAAATGATCCCAGGAAAATTATGAACCCCCAGGAAGGAAACATGGAAGGAGTGCTCAAGCAGCGTTTGGCACTGTGCATCTACAGGAGAGGTTTAATCTTGGAAGGGAGAAAGGAAAAATGTTTCAAGGACTGTTTGGCGGAGAGACCGCCCTTCCTGCAAGACACAGTACTTTGGGAATCTTGTGATTAACCTGCACTTGGGAGATGCCTTCTGCTTAGCAGCAGCAGAGACAGTAATAAGAAATCCTAGATCCAGTTGCATCTGCAAGGGGAATTTGGTGCTTGGAGGATAAATACCTATTTTCATTTTGGAAAGTAGACTGGGCTCACCCACAGACTCTGGCAAAGAGCTCCACAGGAGTGGGGAAGGGGGTCAGGGCTTTGGTTTCACGTCTCGTTGGAAATATGGCACACACCCCTCATTCCTTCCCCTAGCAACGTTTTGTTTCATGCTGACTTGGGGGAAGAGGACGGCCCCTTCCAGGCCAGCCCCTCTTTTCCTGCAGCATTGCGGGTTCTCCTCGGAGGTCGGCTGCCCAAAAAGTGGCAAAGAGGCCAAATCTCTGTAGGGGCTGCTGAGAACACAGCTGGAGGTGGCAAGGCTCGCAGACAAAAAGCAACTTGCTGACAACGTTAATAAAAAAAATAAATAAATAAATAGAGCCAGAAGCCATGCATGGGAGCTGGCAAACAGAGGAACAGAAAAGCAGGTAGGGCCCTGCGTGTCTGTTCTTTTACCTTCTGGAGAACGCTTTCCACGTAGTGTCCTTGAGGGAGTTGCTAATGTTTGGGACTGAAGACAAGGCTGAGATGTCATTAGAAGCTTTTTACTGCAGCCTGAGAGAATGAACCCTTTCCCTCGATCTGCTGCCATGAACTTTTCCCAGAATGACTGAGCTGGACAGGCAGTCTGGGAGCAGTAGAAACCTGGAGCCATCTCTCCTGGAGTCCGTCCTGGCATGAGATGTGCTCCAGCAGACTTGAACAAAGTTTGCTCTGCTTCAGCTTCTGCTCTGAATAAGTTTTTCATGACCAGGTCACACATTTTCTGCCTCACACTGCTATTGCTTCTATATAATCCATATAAGTGTAAGGGGATGGTGCCAAAAATAAGTGATGTTTAACCCTCACAATCAACAAGCTCCATAGCTTTACATGTGAGCTGAAAGCCATATGCCATACAACTTCTTCTGTCAGAGGACTTCTGGAGACCAATACCTTCAGGAATGCATGGAGACCAGTAGTTCATCACGCCCAAAGCTTCTCCTTATCTGAAGCAAAGGATCTGTCAAAAGGAGCCAGTGTTGTTTTAGCCAACCAAAGATGCCAAGCCAAAAGCTTTAAAATGTTATATGTTAAAAATTCAAGCTGATGCCTTGTCTAAGGACAGGAGATGGGGAGTCCTATGATGAGTGTTTCATTATTGTTTTCTAAATTCTCATCTTATTCATGGATGTAGCATGAGGCTATGCTGTTATTTGCCTTTCCCAGTTCCACCCAGGGTCCAGTATGAGATCTCTTTGGTCATCCCAATTTCTTCTGTTAAACATCTTGAACCAAATTCCATTTCACATGTGTTAGTATGAATGATTTCAGAGCAGATCTGGAAAAAAAAAAAATAGCATTGCAACTTTTTACTATCAGACCAAACTTTTTATTATTGTTCACAAATAAAAATAATTTTCTTTAAGTCCTGTTAAGGTTAGCATTCTAATTTGGGTAATAACATTCCTTGAAAACCAAAAACTGGTTATTCAGCTGTCTTGAGTGTAACTTCACTTCTTTACCTTTTTACTTGCTGAGAATTCCCAGGAAATCTAATAATTCAATTTTTTAAAAAAAAATCCACAAAAGATGTTTGCTGACAAAGCCATTTATCTCCAAGCAAATGAAATCTGACCTACCCTAGCTTTATGTGAAAGCAGCCTTTGACTTCGTAATGAAGACTAAAAGGGCTTTTGTTTAAAGAGCTACTTTTTCAAAGTGGTTTAGAAGGCTCATGTATCAGTAGATTGGCCTGAAAATTGCTGCAGTGCCTTTGTAGCTGAGGTGGGTCTTGTGGTGCAAATCTGAAGTCACTGTCTCTGCTGGATTGGGACAGATCCTTCCCTAGTTTACACACTGGGCATTTCTGGTGTCCAATTTTTACTACTTCTTCTCTAAAGCTGCAGACAAAACAAGACAGGTGGGACCCAACCCAAAAAATGAGATCATTGTCCTCCTCTGAGCTGGGGAACAGCATGGAGAGCCTTCCCTGGTCATGGCAGTGTGAGAGTTTCCCTCTGATCCCTTCAGGCTGCTGCTGTGTCCAACATCTGGTGCATAGCTATGGGGATGTCTGAGCGGTCAAGGCTCAGGTCTCTTCTTCAAAGCTCTTTCAAAGCCATGCAGCCAGAGAAGCTGAAGCCTTGGGTATAGTTGGCATGACCATCCCTCCAGAACCTCTGGGCAGAACTGAATTAGTGTCCCAATATGCCAGGGAAAGAAGAGAAGCAATGCAGAAAATCTGCTTGCCCCTTGCAGTCACGGTCTGGGGTGAAGTCCCATCTCCAGGACTGGATTTCAACGTGCCAGATCCCCACAGACTAGGGGTGTCCAGGCGCTCAGTCAGATCAAGATGAGCCCAGTTGTCTCCTCAAGAGGCTGTCCATCACAGCTGAGCTAATCTCTGGTCTTGTGACAGGAGGCAACTACAGAGTTCAGGACACAAATCCATCCTGAGACCTTCTTCAGAGAGAAAAGCTTTAGGAGAGGGGAAACAGTAACAGGCAACAAGCCAGGCAACTCTTCAAGCCCGTGGAGAACACTGTGTGGGCCATGAGTTTAGAACTCTGCCCCAAGATAAAAGCAAATAAACAGGGACAGAAATATTGATCTTGTCCTCCAGCAGGGATTGAGTCACCAGGATGGTGGGCCACAATGGGGACAGGGACACCACTCACTCCAGGAAGGCCCGTTTACCAGCAAGGTGTGCGTCTGCTTCACAAGCACCAAGTAGCTTTGGCAGGATCTCCACTTTTGACGGGTTTAAACAGAGCACAAAGAAAAGGCTGTTTTAAAATAAAAAAAAGAAAAAAAGTCCTTATTTTAAAAAAAGCAAGAAGAAAAAAGTTCTTCACATTTAAAACTCTTTTTATTGCCCTCATTGCTTAAGATAGCGTTACCATAAATCGACTCGACCATAACATTATTTGGAAACCAAAAGGATTACCACATCTATTAGAATATTTAAACCATATGTCTGGGGTTCAGAGCTCCCAGTCCCACAGTGCATGCACACACCGGCCAGCAAGGCTTCTGCTCCTGTTGGCAGGGAGCTGATAGCTCTTCACAGAGGGGAGCACTGTGTCCCTCTATTGATGTGGCAAATTGGGCATTTCTCTGTTCTTTTATGGCAGCATTTAGCCAGGGACCATGATGCAATTTATCAATAATATCAAAGCCAAACAACTCCACCATCCCATTGCCAGCAGGAGCTTGAAGCCTGCTGCATCCAACAAGGTGAGTGACTCAAATAAATAGGGGTGGGATGGGGAGAGATTGCATAAATTCACCTGGTTCCTCTGGGCTCCAAAGTAGACCTGATGTGGACCAGTTCTTGATGTCTGCCTTTAGGAGTCCAAGTTATGAACAAAGTGACTTGTCTTTAGGGGAGACCAAATTGGTTATGAGTAGAAAGCAGACAGAAGATCTCTCAATGCATGTTTCCCCATGGATAACAATTTTTTGGTCTCAGAGCCAGCAACAGTCTCCAAAGCACCTCACTCTTGTCCCTCCTTGGATGCAGTTCACAGTCAGACGGTGATGTGTAGAGATCCTTCCAACAGAACAAGCGGATCTCCAGAAGACAGAGTCTGCATCTTCAGCATCTCTTCCTGCCAGCACAGGGGGTTGTGAAGCTCCAGAACCACTCAGCCACCCCTGCCTCCAGAGGAGGATGGTAAAGAGGCATAAATCCTCCGCCTGTCTGCACTGGTTCTATGTGATGCCAGATCCAACAACAGCATATGAAGAGCAGATCATTTGAAAAAAGGACAAATCACTCCTGGAGTCTTTCTTCCCATAGACAGTGCAGAGAGGTGGCCACATTCAATTGGGATTTTTAGGCAGTGCCTTCAGCCTGCTGCGCGTATTTTAACCCATCCTCATTCAAAACTGGCTAACCGAATTAATTTCACTTAAAAAAATTAAAAATCTGCTTTCTTTTAGCTGGGTTGTTTTACAACTACATTATTTCTTAGACTGGCTTGAGACCATGGCCATACAAACACCTTCACTGATGTAGCCAGGGTAGGGAGAGAGCAAGGATGCCCTGTGGCACACTGAGGCGATCCTCCCTAGGCATGTTTGGTGAGGAAAGATTTGTATCATGGCACCCAGGCACTAAGTCTGACCCACTGTGAAACACACATGAACTGCAGCAGCGTGTAGGACTCAAGTTACGATGACATTTAGCTATGGTTGGAGGAAAGGTGACACTGCCAGAGAGGAGGTAGGCAGTGGGAAGACAGTGAAACAGCAGATTAGGCAAGCTATAATTGACCTATAAACATTGAACTAACTTCTAAATGAGGTGTGCTGGCACATTTCTTTTTAAGGTTCTCTTTCAATAGTTTATGAGCCTGCCATTTTTCAGCTATCTGGTCTGACCTTTTTCCCATCGCACCTATCCAAAGCAGCATTTTTCTAGTCAAGTTCCAGCAAAAGTGGTTCTGCTGCTTCTGAAAATTACGTTCACTAAGAATAGGGTATCTTACACATCAGGGAAAGGAAGATCTGACAGCAGTTTCCCCAAGAAATTCCAACTGGAGGGAAATGACTTGAAGACAGGTTCACCCCATTCATAGATTCTTTCCGCTCTCCTGGTTTAAAATTAATTCAGGATGGCTGAGCTGTAAGTCTCCCATTCACTCCTGCTTAATGCCAATGTCACACAAGAAGAATGCTCCGAATCGAGGCCACCACAGCTTGCAGGGCTTCACCAGGTGTGGTTGCTCTGACCGGCTGTCAGTCAATGTGGTTCCCCAGATCAGGAAAGACCATCTGCTCCCAGTATTCCCGTTGAAGCTGCCAAGGATGAACAGGTCAAGGGAGGGCAGCTGCGTCTGAAGAGGGATGAAGTTGGTGAGGAGTAGAGTTTGGAAGAGAAAAACTGGGACACTTGGAGTGACTGGGAAAGGACACTGGGACAGGGAACAGGAGAAGAAGGGCATTCAAACAAGAGTAGTTTGTGCTTTCACTCACAAAGATGGGTCAAGGGCTGGAGAGCAGACCTAGGATAGTCGCAAGGTGAAGGCAATTGAGTATCACCCAGGAAAAACAGATTCCTCTGATGGGAGAGATGGGTCCACGCGTGCTTTAACAAACCTGCTTCAGGGGCTCTGCACATCTGAAACATGCACTGAATAAGACTGTCAGGAGGTGGTTAGCACACTGCAGCGCAGACAAGAGGGACTGGTCAGGATCTGCCCCCATCCTCCCTTCCCAAGCCTGCTCTTTAAAAAACACTTGGAAAAGTCCATGAAATGGTCCCCAATGCTTGAGCATGTGAGGAAATTGACTCCAGCCCACTTCGTCAGGGCCCCAGTATAGAACATAGGCATCTTCTCTCCTTTCTTTTTTAGATCTGTCTTTGCTTTAGCTACTTGGAGGTAAAACAGTCTCATCTGCAAAGTAAAAGTATCTGGATGTCTGTGCAATGGGGCCCAGAGAGGGAACCCCTGGAGAGGCTCTGAGGGGACAAAGGGCTCTGCATTCAACAAGGTTGTGCTCAAACCGCCTGTCCAGCACCCGTGGATTGACTTCTGCCCTGATACAGGGCCTTTGAGGCATGGCCACACAGCCAGATCTCATCAGGGGATGGGAAATTGTGCATCAGAGTCCTCTTGGCTCCATTTGTCGCTCCATTTGTCACCCCACGAGCAATTTTTCCAGGATTAACTGGAGGGGGTCTTCTCTCCCATCAGCCTCAGAGCTTTTTTCCAGTGTTCCCTCCAGCCTGGCAAGCAAACTGAGAGTGTCCTACTGGGGTGGAAACTGTCTTGGGGGAGTGAGGGGGGAGCAGAGGAGGGAATGGAGAGGAGATGCTTGAAGAGGCTGAGGTGGAGGGATTTTCCAGCCAGGGTATGAACTGGGGGTGGAGATAACATTATATCAGGAGCTGTTTCATCTTCAGGAGCTTTGTGTCAGCCTGCTGCGTCCAGCTCTTGTCAAGTGCTTGTTAATAGTGACAGCCCTGGATGGGGATGGGGATGGGGGGCGGTGGTGTCTGCCTGTCCCAGTTAACACAGACTGGAAAGAGCTGGAAGGTGAGCCCAGGGCTGCTGCACCACATAGGGTTTAGCCTCCAGCTCTAGCCTGAGCCTGATTATTGCCTCATCTGCAATGGAAGGGCTCCCTCTGGTGCAACCAGTAATCCTCTCTGCCTCTTCTTTTTTTCATCCTTTTCTTTTTTCCTTTCTCCTCCAGGAAAGGCACCTTTACTGCCACATACATGTCTGGTCCAGAGGGGAGGACAGGACCTACCCTGATCTCTTCTTCAGAGTTAAAAAAAACCAATTCATTGTCCCCCACCCACCACTGAAATATCCTGCCTATCCGTGACTACCCCAAGAGAGACCAAAATCCTGGGAAACCTTCCCCAGGAGAGCAGGGCAGTGATCACCCACCTCAGAGAGGGCGACCAAGCCTCATGGCCCTGTGCTTTGGAACCGTCCAGTTAATTGTGGTCATGTCCAGTGGGACGTGAGCCCAAGTTAAGAAATGTCCCACTGCCTGGGTACCAAACCCAGCACCCCACACTATTCTCACCCCAGTCCTTTTTCTAACTGGAGCTGGACCCCTTCCCTCTGTATAAACTGGGAGAAAAGCTCCAGAGAGGAGCTTTGGGACGGGGCAGGTTGTAGAGCTGCTTTATTAGCCACGGGACCTCCACCAAGGGCAACTTGCAGCTCGAGGTGCTGCTTGGCCTCTGAATGAGCAGTTTTCCTAGTTTTTTTACAGGCTGGAGGGACAAGAGAAGGGTCTGAACTCTGCTTCGCTGGACCTGGCAAAAGGTCATTGAATAGATGTGGCCAGAATATGCCACAGGGCTAGAAAGGGCCAGGAACAGGCTCTTATCTCCACCAGCTCTGCACTGCTGCATATCACCACCCTCCTTATCTGAACAGAAATGAGACGCTGCTCTCCCGACACCAAACCAGGCAGGCATCAGCCCTCGACCTCTTTACCCACCTGATGGCTTGGTGCAACCAGGGCAGAGCGCTGCCCGCAGCCAAACACTTGCCCGCAGGTTTCCATCCCTCAGAAGGGTGTGGGTCGTTCCCTCCTGATTGTAGGTCCTCCCTTCCCCAGGAATGGTTGCACTGCTTTGCTAAACGCCGCCGCTGTCATAGCCAGAGGTGGCTGCATAGCGGCGCTGGGCAAAACACACCCTCGTGAAATAGCAGGGAAAGGGTCCTGTGAGGCGACAGGGATCAAAGATGTGCTGCAATATAGCAGCTGTTGTTACGGATGTCTTACAGATGTGGAGGGGCACGGCTCCATCCAGGGCTAATTCATCTTTCACTCACAAAACCGATCTGGCAAGGGAGGATTTGAAAGTTCCCACATGATTTTTTGTTTGTTTCATCTTTTCCTCCTTTTTTTTTTTTTTAATTAAGTTTCTCCTGATTGCAAAACCAAATGTAAAAACCTGTAAGTCTGAATAGCCCTAGGGAAAGGAGCACTCAGAAAGTTCTTGACAAAATTATAATTCCTGCTTCACTTGTGCAGTGAGAAAATGTGCTGGATGTGAACAAGTTGCATGTATTAATTATGGCCATAGATGGCACCATGATTTAAAAAGACAGGAATGGAATAATTGCCATTAATGTCATTGGAATGGAGCAAATGGTTCTGAGGTGGATCCCAATGCAATCACAAGAGGAAGAAATCTTACATAACTTTAAATAATATTTAATAACTATTTAGTGAATTATTTAATAATTATACATAAATGTTTTAAACCTGGTTTTCTAAGGAGATGAATCTTAGGCCATGGTTTAGGTTAATTTTGCATTTGCTGACTAGTTGGCTGAGTAGGTGGGGATGTGAAAACATTGATTTGACTATAGGCTAAGGTAGCAGCTGTCTCCACTGAGGGGAAGGTAAGGAAAAGCCAGTTCAAGAGCTGTGTTGTGACGAAGCTTGGCCTGGGAAGGACCTGAAGGGACAAACCATCCAGGGCTGCTGCCAGACTGAGGACGTGGATGTATGCAAGACGCAGATCTTTGTCTAAGAAAGTGACAACTGGGCTAAACCAGAGGACCAAGGATATTTTAGTGTTACCCTCCACACTCTGGGCAGCCAGTCCCTGCACAGGGATGAACCTTGTGGTCCCTTTTTTGCAGCAGGGCAAACAAATAACCCAGGCCAGGGCTGTCAGCTTACACCCCCAGGCCTCAGGCCCCACACTGCACCCTAGCTCCGTGCCTGTATGTCTTCTCCTAGTCTGCACTCACTACTCCCCTTGTTTTTAACCATGGCAGAAAGAGCAGTGCTTGGCTGGCCCATGATGCATGAACCTCCTTATGGCTTGAATTCATCTCTCCAAAGCTACATGAGAAGGGGGCTGTGCTGGGAGACCTGAATGGGCGCTTGCTGTTTACTGGCCAAGGGGAGAAGTCCAGTTTGGCAGAGCTGCCAAATCCATAACCAAATGCAGTGGAAAACAGCAGCAGTGAAAGACCCAAAGCTCCCTCCAGCTTCTGAAGCTCCTTTCTTGGCAGTATCCAGCCACGTCAGCATCCTTCCTGGGGAAATGGACTTTACATTCCAGCTATGCATCTCTAGACTTACAGGGATATTTGGGTTTTTTTCAGACACAGCTGTGCCTTTCCCACTTTATGCACCCCTTTCCTCCTACCCCTTCCCGCTCAGACCTTCCTCTAGCTGGAAAGCCCAATTTGCTGCAGGGAATGCAAACAGAAACTCCCCACAGAGGTGGGTGATGTGTTACACAGGGGCTTTGAAGTTCGTTTTATTTCCTTTAACCATGGAAAACCACTACCAAAGATGTCATAAAATGTGCCAGAATTCACTATCGCGCAGGCAGTGAAATAAGATCTAAAATATGGAAAATATGGATGTGCACAAAGAAAGAAAGAAAGGGCGGGAGGGGCGGGGAGAGGGACAAAATGAGAAAAAATAAAGAACAAAAGAGAGAGAAAAAGAGGGAAAGGAAGAGGAAGAGGAAGAGGAAGAGGAAGAGGAAGAGGAAGAGGAAGAGGAAGAAGAAGAGGAAGAGGAAGAGGAAGAGGAAGAGGAAGAGGAAGAGGAAGAGGAAGAGGAAGAGGAAGAGGAAGAGGAAGAGGAAGAGGAAGAGGAGGAAGAGAAAAAAGAGAAAGAGAAGGAGAAGAAGGAGAAGGAGAAGGAGATGGAGAAGGAGAAGGAGAAGGAGAAGGAGAAGGGAAAAGGAAAAGAGAGAAAAGAGTAGAAATTCTAATGAGTTTACAAGTAAATTTTCAACAGAAGAGATTATACGTGTCATTATTATATGTTCAGGGGCAATAAAAATAGCCTGTGGCCCTTCACGTGGAATCAGGTTGGGGTTAAAAGGCTCAGATCTGTGCTGAGAAGCTCATAGTTACAAGGCAAGAGGCACATGGCTCCCTGGCTCAAAGGTGCATTACTTTCCTTCCTACAGACACAAGTGGAAAAGAGTTTGCACGGGCCCTCCTCACCATCCCAGGGCAGGGGAACCAGGTCTTGACAAAGCCACCTTCACATGCCCTGTCCACCAAGGCAGGTAAGTGCAATCACCAGCCCCTGCAATACAGCAAACAGAGGAGCAGGAGGAGGCTTCTTGCAGGGGACCCCAGTGGCAAGACAAAAAAAAAGAAAAAAGACAATCTCGATTTGCTGAACCCCACTTCATTCCTCCTCCTCGAAGCCTGCTATGATTCACATTTTGTGAGGGCACGGAAAAAGTGAAGATATTTAACCAAAACCACTCAGGAAGTCAGTAGCAGAGAGTGAAATAGCTGTCTGGATTCTTGTGTTTTGCATCTGTTTCTCCCAGCAGCTCATGAAGGTTGCTCCTTCTCTTCATCGCAAGGATCAAGCATTCGTTTTCAGATATGAACATCAAGAGGTGCCATCTGCCAGTGGGCACTTTGCACATCTAAGGGAATTATCTTGGCAGTTCTCAGACCTGGTTTCAGGTCTTAAAACAGGGTCAAACTGGGGTAAAGTCACACCCAGGTCCTCAGACATGCCGGTTTCTGCATCCAGACAGCCATGCATCACTTAATGATGCACACTGACTGGCAGTGATCTAGAGGCCACCAAACAAACAGGCTCTATCTGAGCCAGATCCTCTGTCATTGGAGTTTATTTGATCCAAATGTCCAGAACTGACATCAGCTTCGTTAAAAAAAAGAAAGAAAAAAAAAAATATAGATCCCAAGTCTCAAACTTTGGATCTTGAATTTTGTGGCAATTTAGGAGTTAAGTTCAGTCCACGGGGTAGGCAGGACCTTGAAGTCTTTCTCCCTGCTCTGTGCACCTGGAGTCACCTCCCATCACAAGTTTTACAGCTGACAGACCACTGGATTAACCTTTCTAAGGCAGCCGATAGCCCCTCAGAGACCTCACGCTCTGGCAAGGCGTATCTGCCAAGACGGCTTCCAGTTGGACCAAGCACAGGATACGACCACAGTCCTCAGAGCATTATGTTCTAATAGTTAATTGCTCTCGCCGCTGGAAAAATGAAAAGTGCTTTATTTCCACACCGAATTTGTGGTGGGTGCTTGTGACCAGACTGATCCAGCATAGCATGTTTCTTTTTTATTTATCTGTTTCACACTCGCTTCAAGAAACTTCATCTGGGTTGGGGCCCCACTGTGGTCGGCAGGCTATAAATCCATCTATCCAGTTGCTTAAAGCAATGGCTAACCACCCACCAGCCTGGATGGAAACTCGATGACCTGCTCCCTCACACCTGTGAAATTCCTCTGGCTTAGGAGCAGCCCGTCCTGATTTCAAACAGCCGTGGGGACATCAGCTTTGAATGGGGGAGACATCTAAATCTTCAGTGCTTACATACAACACCACAGGCTTCACCAGCCGTGAAGAGGGGTGTTAGCCTCTCCCTAGCCTGTGGAAGAAAAGGTAAAGAGGGAGGAGGAAGAATGAAAGTCAGCTCAGTGAACAAAGCCGTCGTTGCTCTGCACTTATCAGTTTTGCTCCATATATTTCATTTATGGCTTTTTTTATTGACCAAAGGAAGCCCTGGAAACCTTGTTTTCCTTTTATGCCATGGTAACACCAACTCGGTGAGACGTGGGACTGACCACAGGCACATCTGAGCATAATTCACTAAAAATTCCAGTAAATGTTTTTCTAGTATGAAACTAATAGTAAGTAAGCAAACCCACCTCCCCCCGGGGAGCAACTAACCTTGCTGTTACCCGAGAATATTCTGCTGAACTCCACCAGCTACTCTGCCTCTCAAGTGGCACCTCTGGGCTTTGCTGGGTTCGGGTTATTGTTGATGTTTGGTTTTTTGACTACCTCCCCGTGAGAAGCCAGGGATGGTCCCTGCAGCGTGGGGACTCACTGGCTGCTGCTGCTGGAGATCGGGAGCATTTCAGGAAGCAGCCACCCACCCTGGAGCTGGTGCCTCCATGGTCTTGTGGTGATCATGTCTCTGCGTGCATTGGGTTTCCACCAGTGGAAAACAACCTCCCCGTGGCACTACGTTGTGTGTGGCTGAGGCCATCCAGTTTTGGAGACAGGGGAGTTTGCAGAGCTGGAGAGAAGAGGGAAGAGAGGGGCCAGAGCAGAGCAGACCAGAAAGAAGGAAGGATGTGATGGGAGAAAATAGTAAGGTGTCATCAAGCAAGGAAAGACTCCCTCCCAGAATCTCAAGATCCATCTCTATGTGATCTCCAGCCAATCCTTATCCCTCCCCCTTGGGATTTTGATGGGTTTGGCCAATTACAGCAGTAAATTCCTTGCAGGAAACTGTCTGTGAGGGGGTGCTAGAAATGGCAGTGGGGGATGCCTGACATCAAGCAGAAAATTTTGGGGCCTTTCTGTTTAGCCAAACTCCTAATGAGAATAATCAAGGGCATAATACAGACATCTACAGTCTGGCTTTGGAGCTTGTTGGTTTGTGTTCCACATGTCACTGGCAGATGGCTTCAACTCCTGCTTCCAGCTTGTGTGAGCCAACTCAAGTGAGATGCAGGAACAACCATAAAACCATGGATGAAAGAAAAAGAACAAATTTAATCTCAATACCTCACAAATCAGGGAATCTCTGAAGCAACACCCAGGCAGAGGAACGCAATCAGGGCATGCAGGCACCGCAGAGCGGGAGAAAGTCCTTGTTAGCAGGAGAGTGTGAGCTCCGACTTGCTGTTCTTGCCTGCTTTTCAAGGGTTCAAGCAGGTGTAGTTTTCCACTGTGCTTTGATCTTCTTCAACAACAAGGCAGTGATCTCATGTATACTAGACAAGGTGTCCCTGAGTCCATCCCAGGCTTACATTATCTAAGTGCGGATGTTCTACTTGAGAGCACGCAAGGCTGAACAACAATTAGTGTGATATATGTGTTGTCCAGCACCCCAGGTGAGAGTCATTTAAGCGTGTTTACAATCCTCCTCGCCGATCTTCCGTTATTTTCCCACACAGCTGAAGTCCTGCCTTACCCATTAGCAGTTGAACATTATCATCCTTTGCTTGGCTGGTACAAAAGGAATTGGGGGTATCAGGGGGTGGGGCAGGGCAGGGGCTAGCCCATTTTCCTCAGCATCCTTCCTTGACTTTGCTGTGCATGTCTTCATCTCTATACGCTTTGTCCCTGTAGTTTCCATCCCTTTATCTTGCTGAACATCTACCCACTACCCCACGCACATATACAGTGGCTTATCTTTTCACCTTGAACCTTTGGTTCTAATCTCCCCATCCTCCTTCCCTGGCTACCAGGATAATGTTCAGATGTCTGAGCTCCCTGGAACAGCAGC
This sequence comes from Charadrius vociferus, assembly GCF_000708025.1. NCBI lineage: Eukaryota > Metazoa > Chordata > Aves > Charadriiformes > Charadriidae > Charadrius > Charadrius vociferus. The sequence continues at coordinate 486,564 of NW_009648162.1, read as the reverse complement.
GTTTTCCACTGCTTGGAGTTTATAGCCATCCTGCTTGGGGTCACAGGGTGGCACACTCCATAAATCAACCCCCCAGATTTGTAAAGGCACATTACACACTCCACATCTTCTAATGACAGTCTCCCAGTTTCCAAGGGGGGAAGGGGGAAAAGGAAATCAGCACCTCTGTGGATTGACATCATAAGACTCTCAGTAAATACTGGCATCCTTACCAGACTTAAAAGGCTTTTTCTCTTCCCCCCCCCCCTTTTTTTTTTAAAAACATCTGCTAACACGGGA